>NW_026596962.1:6722951-6726807 GCF_907164565.1 Psammomys obesus | reverse complement strand
AGAAGAGAAGAGAAGAGAAGAGAAGAGAAGAGAAGAGAAGAGAAGAGGAAGGAAGGAAGGAAGGAAGGAAGGAAGGAAGGAAGGAAGGAAGGAAGGAAGGAAGGAAGGAAGACCAGAGAAAGAGAAACAAAACAGAAAACAGAAAAGAGCACATAAAGAAGTGGGGAAAACTTGGGGGAGAGGCAGGTAGGCTCAAAAAAGCTTGTATGAAGTCCTAAAGAATAAAAAGGATTGAAATCATAAAAACTAAATAAAATATACATAGATATAAAAAAATTAAAAAGGCACTGTAATAAAAATAAAAAGCACCCTAAGCTTAGAAGTTCATAACCAGCTTCTTGTAGTGAACATGCATGACAATCAGTTTCCTGACAGTCTGCAAAGATGCCTAGGTCTTCAAATGGCAGGAGTGGAGACACTGTTTCTAGGACTTCCATCTGCTGGCAGGTGCTTAATGCAAGGCTGCCAGGACCCCACAGCATAGCTGGTCTTAGAGAACTCAAACAAAACTAACTACATCATACGTCATAACTACTCAGCAAAATTAACTACGTCATACATCTAAATAGTGTGAGCCAAATAATGACTATGGAATATAACTAAGGCCATGCTTTTAATATGCTAAGAGACAAAAAGGCTTATTTAAGAAAAGCTGTGGCAGGGACAGAAATTAGTGAAGTTAAGACCATACCTCAAAACACTAGCAAATGGTACACTTTTTATAAACGTAGGTAAAAATTAAGAGGGGAAAAGAGTCAATCAAAGATGATGGTTCATTCCTTTGTAACAACTAACAAACATTAGATAATATAAGAAAATGGAGAAAAAAATTAAAAGAAAATGGAGAAAGGGTAATTAATATCTTGAATATAGTGATTTTTGAAAATTTAGGTAAACAAAATTTTTAATCCTGAAAAAAATATAACTAAGACAAACACAAATGAATAATCTAATTATAGATCTACTAAACTTATAATCTTCCCAAATAGAATATTTCAGCCTGAATGACTTCATAAAAAAAAAATCTATCAATAAGTGCAAAAATTAAAGGCATTTGCTTAGAAACTGAAAACATGAGTACAGAGACAATAAAAAAAATTAATTTCCATAAATCAACAAGAATGGTAAAGTTTTTAAAATATATATAACATCCACATTTTCACCAAAGGCAATAATGTTCATAGCAATAGTATCCAAACTTGGTCTTAACCAAACAAAATTTTAAAATTAAATGTAAAATATTGTTGTAGCACATAGATTACTATAAAAAATTAAAACTCCACCTATCAGCAACAAACAAATAAATTTTCTAAGATATTGTTGGAAGAAATCAATCCAAACAAAAGATTTAAATTTTATATCTTAAAAAATCAGGTAATATTTTTGTAGACAGACACAGATAAAGCAGTAAAGCTATCAATAATGAAAAAGGAAAGGATCCAAGCAGTCGAGAATGTGATTGACGACACACCAGAGGTGTCAGCTAGGCTCTATTTGGAGAGTTTTGGGCAATCATGTGGGTTTTAATTATATAATAGCTCACTGGACTATTGTTGAATTTTGTGTATTTTCTGGATAATTTAAATTTAAACAGGGCTGGTGAGATGGCCCAGCACATAAAAGTTCTTGCCACCAAGCCTGGTGAACTTGGCCTCCTCTCAGGACTCCGTGGAACAGGAGAGGAAACACTGCTGTAAGCTGCCCTCTTATTGTCAGCCCTGTGCTGTGGCATGCACACCCCACCCTTCACCTACCCCAGAGAAGTGAAACTAAAGCTCTGGCAGGCTAAGTAAGTGAAAAACATCACGTCATAAAGAGACTAAGGATAAGCCTTAGTTTTTCTTCAAAATGTAAGTATGCATATGACCTCACACATTTGTTTAAAAATTAAAACATTTTAACACTGTAAGTTTTTCCTATACCATGCTATAATCTAAGTTAAATGTAACAATATATACTGAATTTGCTCCTGGTATGGAAATAAAAAGTGATCAATAAACAGTTAAGTCTCAGAGTTGTCGTTCTAACTTACCTCCAAGAGGCCCAACAAGCACTTCCCACAAATCTCCAGAGGCTTTGAAAGAGGAGAGTGTGCACTCCACCCAGGGTAGGCCGTGAGGTGAGCCATGACTGCTAAGGTCCTCTCCAAGGAAGGCAAGCCATAGAAGTGAGGAGCGTCTGCGACTCTGAGGCACTGCAGCAGCTTCAGAGACAGCTGTGTTTGGAACACGTGGAACAGTTCCAAACATTGCCTATCACAAAAAGGAAAACCACATACAAAAGGCTCAAGGTGCTGTCTTAGCAGCTGAGGTGGATTCCGATGGTGCACTACATTAGAACTGCAAGAATTAGAGACGATAGCGGAAAAGAGCCCCTCTCAAAATAAGACTTCTTTAAGGAAGTTAAAAAAAAAAAATCACCAGATTAGTCAAGAGAACTACAGATAACAAGTACATTGAAAATAATATGTAAGTAGATGTTGGCTCTGCCACCTCTAGGAAAGCCAAAGCTGAAATAAAAAAGTGCCTATATCAAGTGACTTGAAATTGCATATATTAATACTATACTTAAATTATTCAATGTCATGAAAGTGTCTTTATTTCATTAAAATTCACCTTTTTTCTCCAAAAAATCTGAACATAAGTCACAACATAAATGGTATCTAGGCATGAATTTAGAAATGTAATCCTTAAATAAAATGTTACCTAACAAACTACTAAATAAACCCTGATATCTTTTCAATACCACTATTTATAAGACTCTATAACTGACAATTTGACTCCATCATTACCTACTGCATCACATATACATCTTCTAAGATCATTATTTTACATACCTCCCACTGGTTGACTGTTAAAACACTGTACAAGCACAAAGACCTTACACTAAAGTCAAAAGTTATTTATACAAGTTCAATTCCTTACCGATCAACCAAAGAGCAATCTATTACAATTTAAAATGTTCCTACCTTTTTTTTTAAATTCACACCTCCTTCGCTTCATCCTCCTCTTGCCTCCCACATAACAACCACTCTGGGTAGTACAGATGATTATCCAAGGAACTAGAATTATAATATCTACTGTTTTTCTCCAGTGAAAACCAAGTTTGCCTTGAGAATTTTTTATCTCTTCTTCCTAAGACACAACTATGCTATTGCACCTTTAAAATTGTTTCATGCTTTCCTTTATCCTGATTGCTTTTTATTGGTATAAAGGTTAAACCCAACAACAGAACATTAAGAAAAAAATGAAGACACTGAAAAGTGAAGTATGCTAATGAACAATTCTTTTATTACAGAACCATCTTACACTTAAACTGATAGTTTAAAAGAATGTTTAAATATCAGTTTGTTGTACCTGGTTTCTTCACAGTGGAGTAAATTCATAATGATGTGCTGTTTGCCTACCTAAAGCTAACATGTACCTTTTTGAAAGTTCCATATCTCACTGGAGAAAAATGGTAAATATCACATTTTTAATCTCTGGGGTAATAATCTGAACTACCCAGAGTGCTGATTATGTGAGAGACAAAAGGAGGAGAAACAGAAGGAAGTGTGAATTAAAAAGAAAAAAGTGGGAACATTTTGAGTTATATTAGATTGCTTGTGGTTGATGTGTAAGATAGTGAACTTTTATAAATAACTTTTGGCTTTAGTGTAAGTTCTTTGTGCTTCTCTGTGTCTCTGTAGTACTGCTGACTAATTTTTAAACAAAATAGCATCAGTGTGGACTTGTGACCATATATCTATTTGCAACCTTTATTAGATTGACCAGACCTTTTCAGAGTGGTGACCCTGACCCTAAAAGACACTCGGGCCTACGTGGCACGGCTGTGCATTCTCGGGCCTACGTGGCAC
>NW_026596962.1:6698915-6722941 GCF_907164565.1 Psammomys obesus | reverse complement strand
GGCACGGCTGTGCATTCTCGGGCCTACGTGGCACGGCTGTGCATTCTTCTTGCACACCTGCCCTGCTTCTTTCAACTGTTTTTACTGCTGTACAACTCAGCATAAATGTCTGCTCTTGCATTTTAAGGAAATAAATATATTCTGAGGCTTTAGTTAGAAAAAAGAGAGAAACACATTTATGCAAGAGTTTTTGCTACTGCTAGCTGATTAAAATGTATAAGAAGTGGACTTAAAACATACATCAGATTAAAAGCTCAAAAGAAAAGGCAGGGTGCTGAGATGCTTTAGCAGATAAATCAGGCACAAAGCAATCAATGCATAGACAGAGAAAGAAATTTAAAAAAACCTCACAAATAATGTATATTTTAAACAAGAAATTCTGATACAACCAATGAGTCAAAGAAGTCACCGGAGAAATCAGAAAATACTTACAGACCAGCAAGTATCTGGTGCTTTCATAGAAAATTGGTAATAGCGCTACCTCAAGACCCAGCTATACCACTCCTAGGTACCCTGAAAGATGCCCCACCATATAACAAGGACATCTACTCAACTATGTTCATAGCAGCTTTATTTGCAATAGCCAGAGACTGGAAACAACCTATATGTCCTTCAATAGAGGAATGGAGGAATGGATACAGAAATTGTGGTACATTTACACAATGGAATAATACTCAGCAATTAAAAACAAGGAAATCATTTGTTTCTCAAAGTAGAAAAAGTTAAAGGGGAAATTGAACAAATAATCATGTTCTATATAAAAAGAAATATAACAGTAATAAATTTAAACAAGACTATACAAAGCCTATATACAGAAAATATTCTAAACTTAGTAGTGAAAACTGCACAATATCTAAAGACATTAAAATCATTTAAATGTGCACTCTAACTTTATATTGTTGTATCACATTGCTGTAATGTGTTTGTCGTGAGTTTGGTGTGTGTGTGTGTGTGTGTGTGTGTGTGTGTGTGTGTGTGTGTTGAATATTTGGTGTGTATAGTGTGCTTGGTGTGATTGTATCTGTGTGGTGTGTTTGGCATGTGTGTGTGTGCACTCTGTTATGTTTGGGTATCAGCACATGCATACCATAGCATGCCTATGTTGCTCAGTGGACAAATTTCAGTTCTCTTCTTCTACCATGGGAACTAGGGATCAAAGTCAAGCTGTCAGGTTTAGATAACTGATCACTTTTCTTCAGAAGCCATCTTGAAGACTCAAATGTATACTTTATGTAAAATATATTTTAAATTAAATATATTTTAACTTTTATCTTAATTTTTAATCTTTTAAAAATTTAAAATTATATAGATTTGAATATCATACACATAAAAATAATCATAGTGATAAAATGGGTATAATTGCTCTGATAAGTACCTAGGGACTAAGAAAGGACAGACCTTTAGGTAAAAACAAAATATCCACTGTTTGTGTGCACACATGGAGAGAGATGTAGAGTGAACATATACCTTGAGATGCAGAATGTACACGTGATCTGATGTAGGAAGCACACATGATCTGATGTATGAGGCACACGTGATCTGATGTAGGAGGCACACGTGATCTAATGTAGAATGTACATGTGATCTGATGTATGAGGCACACGTGATCTGAGATGTAGGAGGCACACAGGGCTTCAGAAAGAGTTTAGATTAGTTTAGTTTTAAACTGTGATTCCTTGCTCATAATTTTCTCCTGAGACAGTAAAAAAAACCTAGTATTTTTATTTCCTGATGCATGTGATAGAAATGTGAATGTTCCCCTTCTTTTGCATCTTGCAGATATAACAAGAAAAATTCCTTGCTGTATAGGAAGCGGAGGGAGTGGACTGCCTGGAGTCCAGGGAGTTTCAGACTAGCCTAGACAGTGGGCTAGGTCTCCAAATCAATGATGGTATTCTCTGACCTACCCTTGCCTGACAGTAGATCATATATCACAAAACTCCTCTTTCTAAAGCTCATAGCACGCAGGGAAGAATACTTCATAGAAAGGCTAAGAATACTGTAACGTATTTGCTCTGCTAGGTTTCCTAGTTAATCATTAGCAATCATATGTATCAAGTCTCAACAAAAACCCAAAGGACTAGGTTTGAAGAGCTTCTGAAAAGCTAAGTACCCAAAGAAGGCATGGAAACTGCACGCTACCCTCCTCCAGTCCTCCTTGTGCATCCCTCAATCCATGTTTTCTCATAGCCTTTTAATAAACCAGAAAATGTAAGCAAAGTATATCCACATATTCTATGAGCCACTCATATTAATTAATAAATCCCTTTAGCAGGTTGCCACTACTCTAGGTAACAACTGGTCTGCCAGAACACAGAACAACTTGAGCCTGCCAATGAGCATCAAACGGTGAGAAGGAGACTAAGCCTACATCCTGAGGCAGATGGAATTTCTGGGTAGACTGTGTCATATTAAGCTGAATTAAACAAACCTGTTGGTATAATGTTCTTTTGGAATGTATACACTTTACCCTTGTTAATTCAAATGCTAATTTCTCTCCCCCACTCTGGTTTCAATCCAGGCATTGCATTATGATACTTATTCTAAGTATCACCTGTCTGAACTTTGTGTAAACATGCCTAAATAAAGCAACCAGCCACATTGTTGAGCAAAGGAAAGGAAGCAGTAAGAGAGGGAGGAGCCAGAAGACAGGAAGGTGTGGGAAGCAGAGGAGGAGAGGAGGGCAAGAGAGAGCTGGAAGAGCAGAGCTGGAAGAGCAGAGCTGGAGGAGAGGTCTTAGAACGATGTGGAGAATAAACCGGACCTAAGATTTCACAAAAAGCAAGTATAATGGGTAAAATCTGAATATTAGGAAACTATGAGGGCTTGGAGGTTTAGGATAGAGTAACTATTGCCAGCACTGTGTTCTAGGTTAATTAAATAAATCATAGTCTCTGTGTGGTGATTTGGTTATACACCTGTTTAGGATTAACAGAAGTTTTAATAAAAGATAAACCAATAGTAAATATTAATCGTCACCTACAACACAAACCCAACTGTTATTCACTATTGTTTCCTGGGAAGGAGAAAAGCCATATCTAAGAGTCAAAAGTTCTCTGTATTGACCACTGTGTGAGAACAGAGGAAAATTATTTTATTTTTCCTCCAACAAATATGTATTCATGTTTTAGGATACTTAAGAAGATCAAAAAGATACAACCAGGTTCCACCAGGAACACAGACAGATTGAGCTTCTCTGAAGAATAGTTTTTACCTCTTAATTTGAAGAACTAAGAAGTCAACCTTTGGTAATCAAAGAAAAGTATGCTTTATATAACGTACCCAAATAGTGAACAACTCAACTCAAATGGTACATACCTGTCAGTTACCGCCATGAAAGCCAGTAACAAGGAATTGAGAAGAGCCATCAGTTCTTTCTGGAGCTGCTGTCTAACAGCAGTCCGCACATCATCTGTTTCTTCCCGTGCTTGTGACTCTGTCAGAACCAGCAGGTCTAATAGTGGGCTTGGATTCTAAAACATAAACATGTTTAAAAGATACTTATTCTCTGACATGTGCTGCTTTCTATAAAAGTTTTTTGTTGCTGCCTTTATATCTAACTAGTAAAATTGGTAGCTCTGAGCTTTAACTGCACTCATAAAGACATTATAAATTTAACACAGTCTTAATTTATTATATCAACAAGAAGAAAGTGCATCCATCACGAAGGACTGAAGGAAAATGCAGTGAGAAATATGGAAGGGAAGAACACTCAGTTCCATACTCTGACTGTGTCTATGACTAGAAATATAAACAGAATTAGATTGTGTAGTTTACACAAAACTGACACTAAGTGAAAGATCCACTACTCAAACATCTGCCTTGCTTACTCTGATTACCATTTTTCTTTATACCTCATTTTAATATATGACTGTTCCTCGACCATAAAGGCTACTCAATAATTTATGGTTTTCCTGAGCTACAACAAAGTGCGTGCATTCCTCTGGTTACGACTTTCTGATTACAGAAAGCTGTAAGCCATGAGATTACTAAGACAATCCACTGTAATATTTTTAACCCTACTAACATACAGCCACATTATGCTACCCACAAAAAAGTAATGATGTATATAACGAAAAGCCAATGTTGAGGGTTATTACTGCTATAATATTTGACAATATGAGAGGTTAAAAAGTGAATCAAACTTCTATCTTGTAAAATTTGTCCTGTCTGCCAACTAAAAAACTACAGCTGCAGGTATTTAAATATATTATTTCTAACAACCCTGTAAGGTTGTTATAAGGCGTGGGCAGTTCTGATAGACACATTGTACATTAATCATTTTGGTGTCACAAAGATTATGATAAAGAGAGAAAAGACAAGATTTCACTTAACTTTTTGATTAACTAGAAGATTTCTGTTTCCACATCTGCCTTACAGATGGGCAATCAGATAGAGAAACAGGGTAAATGCTACAAATGAAAGTAAGAGGGCATCACACTGCAAATCCAATTAACACTCCAGTCTCAGCACTGTGCCACAGCACTAGTGAACATAATAGCACAGTAGGGAGTCAAATCTAAATGTAGCTACTGCTTTTATTAAATCCTTCATGTAAAGAACACAACTTATTTGAATTTAACCATTAATAAATCAGAATTATATAAAATTAAAAAAAGAACACAACTTAAAAATGCCTACACTGCATTTAGTAAAAAGTAATAAAGAAAATCTTCAAATCATTTACATCATAAAGTATACTGAGAATATGTTAATCAGATATGTAAATCTAAAAATATCAGTGGAAACTTTGGGAAAGACCTGGGGAAGACCGTCTTGGTTTTAATTTAAATTACTATGCTTTATATCTAGAGTACTTTTGTCAAGCTTTTTATTTTATCTTAATCAAAAAGAATATCTATGGGAAAATTAAAATTACCTAAAACATAGCTGACAAATCCATTTCTCTCCCATTAATGAATAAAATAATTAGGACACACAGTTAAGGTTGTTTTTTAAAATATATATTTTCTATAGTATTCATAGCCCAAAGGGTAACCTCATATGCCAAATGATTCTCACAAACAGTGATAGAACGAACAAACTATTCAGACTAAGATTCTTAAATATATATATACTTAACTATTAGGAAACATGTATTCTGATATGCAAGTAAATATTAAACAGAAACTAATGATTGTCATACCGATCTTAAGTATTTATCTAAAAGTAAGGTTGGCCCAAAGACTCTCAGTCCTTAACAGCAAGCTGGTTCTGCGGGCAGACTGCTGAGAATTTCTCCCTTTGTATATTCAATGCACTTGCTAACATTCAGATCCAGTGAGCTGTAACTGGATTTCTACAACACGAGACAAACACAGGAAACTGGGACGATGGCTCTGCTAATGTCCCCAGGTAGGACTCTTTCACACCCCAAGCTTTTGTCTTTTCATATGAGCATTCGTCATTTTAAACTACTTGAGCCTTCATTTTGTCACTGCTGACCTCAAACAATGAAAAAAAAAAAAACTGTACAGTGATGGCTCCTGTTCCTTGTGCACCATGCTCATCATGTGCACCTAACTTGACACCCGTCAGCAGTCTGTGATGGAAGGCTGTGCAATACTTTCAGCAAACTGCGGCGCCAGGGCACGTTACGCGAAAGTCAGCACCAAAAGTAAAGTACTTCTGAGAAGCCTCCCAAAACAAAGAAAAATTACAGCTCTGCTTTTATCAATTAACATTTAAAAATCGTTATCGTAACAATCTGAATCAGCTGTTACTAGCTAGTCCTGTATTAACAAAATAGCTTTACATTAAAATACAGAGGAGTAAGGTAATAGATTCCCAACAATATGCTCCTTATAATAAAGTGGCAATAAGCCAAGACAAAAATTTCAAGGGAGGAAAGTTCCTAGTCTACCCCCTGAAAATTAATGGATTTGCCTTTTGCTTAGTGTTCTTTGGTCAGATAAGCATTTGTATCAGTCAAACAATAAATGACAAACCATAACAAAAGTATCTGTAATTCATACCACAGATAAAAGACTAATCTCTTCAATTTATAATGAGTTCCTCTATGAATGAGTAAAAGGAAGGAAGGAAGGAAGGAAGGAAGGAAGGAAGGAAGGAAGGAAGGAAGGCAGGCAATTGTGGAATAGAACCAGCAGGAAATCAAGAAATAATTCATAGAAAATGAAAAAAATCCTCAAGTTTATAAACATCTCTACCTCACTAAGCATAAGTTATTTACAGAGCAACACCAACAAAAAAGAGCCTCACAAATACACACACACTCACAACATTTCCACATAGCACAGAACAATTGTAGACAATTAGTTTATAAATATATTTGCACATGTATTCTTGAACATACTTTATAGTGGTAATTTTATTATTGGTAAGCAAATTATGAAATGAATGTTATATGTGATTTTTGAATTAATAAATGTCCATGGACAGTATTATGATAGATGCTGGCATTTTATTATGAGTAAAACAGTCTGTTTTCACTAGTTTACATTAAGGAAGATAATAAACACTTAAGTTGTATACAAACATTCCTGTCAATTAGAATTTCCAAGTTTTGAAAATACAGAACTTGGTATTCTTATAAACTTGCAAATATGTCAAGCCCTTACTTATAAGGCCTACCATCTTCAATAACAGGGCAGACCTTTTCTAATTCCTGTGCATTGACTCTCCGTTTTGAAAAGATTTATCTTTGCCAAGTCTGCAGAAATAAACACGCAGATGAACAAACCCGTGAGGACTACTTGTCGAGCTAGTTTTTAGTGCTCTCAGCAGGCATCGGAGAGACATTCCGCTAAACATAACACTAGTAAAGTCTGGACAGACAAATCCTCTAGTAACTCTACAGTACAGACTGAGTGCCGTTCACCCAGTTCTTTCCCACTCCATCTTTAGCTTTCCTTCAGGCTTCATTACAGTGGTGGTTTGAATAAGAATGACCCCCAAAGACTCATTTATTTGAATGCTTAGTCATCAGAGAGAGGCACTACTTGAGAATTATGAGGTATGGCCTTGTTGGAGTAGGTATGGCCTTGTAGAAAGTGTGTCACTGAGGATGGGCTCTGAAGTATCAAAAACCTAAGCCAAGCCAGTCACTCTCTTGTCTTACTGCTTGAGGATCTAGATGTAGAGCCCTCAACTACTTCTCCAGCACCATGATGTCTGCTTGAATGCGTATGCTCCCCACCATATGGACAATAGGCTAAACCTCTGAAACCGTAAGGAAGCCCCAATTAAGGCTTTTCTCTGTAAGCGTAATGTAGTCATGGTGTTTCTTCACAAAGATAGAATACTGACTATGTCAATTACCTACCTCTGACATTTCTTTTTACCTTCCACAAAACAACACTACTGCTGAAGACATCAAGTACTTATGTCATAGAACATGGAGAAACAGAGCTGGTCAGCTCAACTAGAAGCTTCACCTTCACCCCTTCTTTCTAGTATTCAAAGTTCTGGAAGGTGCTATAAGAAATGTAATCAATCTCAGCCAGCTATGAATCCTCCAAGTTACAATAGCTACCTGCCTGTAAGATATACCCACTGGTACGATAGTGGCACAGTATTATGGGAGTAACCAACAACTTTAAAAAACTGGATTAAAGGCCTGTTTTATGAAATGGAATCCATACGTGACACTAGATTAATCATGTGCTCTATGAAAATTACAGAAAGCAATAAAATGATTTCTAATGGCATATTGCTATAGCCAGAGACCAGTACATCCATACAGCTCTCATCAAAGAAGCTTGTTACAGTAGATGATAATGAACACCGAGAGCCACCACTGGACAATGCACAGAAGTAAAAGACTCTGGAGCACACAGCTCTAAATGTGATGTTGTATCATACCCCTCCCCTCAAGTGAGCAGGGATCTATGCAGAAGAGAAGACAGGAAGTTGTAAAAGCCAGAAGTGGTAGAAGACTTCAAGAAAACAATGTTTTCTAGACAACAGGGATGATGTACATATGAACCCAAAAAGACTGTGACAGCATGCACAAGACCTGTACAAGCTCAAGACAGTCAACATTCCAGCAGCGGGAAGTAGGCACAAGGTCTCACCCTTATCCAGAAACTATCTGCGGTTGCTTGCTGCTGGAAAGAAGGGAAAGAAGGTTTTTGCATTGGAAAGACACCAGCTGTATTACCCACAGTCCAAGGCATTCCATGCTCAGAATAGTGGACAACACAAACAAGAGTGTGGTTTTTGGTGTTTTGTTTAGGTTTTTGTGCTTTTTCAGAGACAGAAAAATATGAAATTGGGAGGGTAAAGATGTGTGGAAAACCTAAGAATGATAATGGGAAGGGAAAATATGATAAAATGCATGCATGAAATTCTAAAAATACACAGAAAAATTTTAAAAATCCACTAACACTCAAAAAATTAAAAATGTAGCAAAAAGCTCACAAATAGAACCAGATCAATTAAACACCAAGATTCAAGACCCCACTTATTCTATGGAATGTCCATTAAATAAATAATGTCAATCATATCAGGAGGGCCACACTGCAAGGAACATTCACTACATAGTAAGAATTATTTTATTTAGAACATGATATGTAAGCATTATCCTTTCCAATATATGTAATTTTTCCAAGTAAATTCCCAACCAAAAACTTGAATTTTTTTAATATACTTACATGCCTAAGAAGTAACTCTAGAATCCAGTTTAAAAGTTCTATTGATGTTTTTTTTCTTTGCTCCTTTATTAACTTATTCAAAAAATGTATGATATCTATTAGCAGTTTCTCATCTTCAGTGCAAGCAGGAAGTACTTGTAAAAACCTACATTTAAACAAAAAGATATTAATCATGCACACATCATCACTGTTCAAGCATGTACAGTCAACAAAAGCACACTATTTTCTATGATCAGATTCTAGATGCTATGAGATGCACAGGTGAAGGAAACATGGCATTTGCCTCTCATGACCTCAGCCATTGTGGAGAAAGCACGTGATGAAGTTGATGACTGAAAAAAAAAAAAAAAAAAAAAAAAAAAAAAGGAAGTGACAAATAAGTTACCAAAAGAAAATATGAAGTCTACCGGGCTTGGCAGTAAAATACTTGCCTCCCATGTATAGAGCTCCAAGCTCACCAATACTGTCAAAAATAAAAATAGTAACCTCAAGAAAAGTCCAAATGGGGATGCCAGGACCAAAACATTCTCTTATTTTCAAGCTGGCAGGCTTCAGAAATCAAAATTTTGATTTCAAATACAAGTCTGACCAATTAGGAAAATCAGAAATCAGGGTGGCAAAGTTGACAGGGAGGGAGGAAGAGAGAAAGAGAGAAACTATTGCAAAGAAGTTACTAGATTTCACAACAAGCTAAAGGAGGCTTATGAAGAATCACTTAAGTTCAGAATTATAGAAGCCAAAGCAACTTTCTGAGATTCTTAAACACTGGTGTAAGAGAGATAAGGTCGTTAACAAGGAAATTGGTCGGGGGAGGGGAGAAAGCTTGAAAACTCATTTTAAACAGGCAATCAGGAAGAGAGATGAGATTCAACAGCACTAGAAATGGCTTATTTGAAAACACCCAAAAGAGCATTATCAAAATGTTGATGTAGTAATAATAACAAGAATTGTATCTACTACACACTAGCCTTTTGCCTTTAAAAACTAGTTTCTAAAAACTAGCTACCTCTATTTTTAAAACAAGAAAGTGCAGACAAAGATTAGGTAGTTTGTTCATGGTCACATGGCTACTAAGTATTAAAACATAAATGCCAATGCAAGCAGTCCAACACACAGTTATGATACCTCTTGCTCTACTCTGATGACTGCTACATGATACTTTTCATTTAAAATCTCCACTTTGCAAAATGGCATTTAGTTGAGAAGACATCAAGTATTGTTTTAAAGGAATGCAGATTAGAAAATTATTTTTAAAGAGAGAATAAAGAAATGATTCTAACAAAATAAAATGTCAGAGTCACAAAATTTTCAAGAAATCTTCCATGATATCCAATAGAATCAGAAAATATCATCCTGTAGCCTCATTTTTTATTGACTCCTATATCCTGTAAGTCCGTATGTAATTTCTTTATTTCTGTTGCTCAGAAATTTCTTTCTTTCTAACTGGAGGCCTTTGTCCCTTTGCCCAGCATCCTGATTATAGAAAAATTCCTTCAGATTGCCAAGGTCAAGTTTTCCTTTTGTTATTATTTATGGCAAATAATAGGCTATCCTGAAGTTTTTCTTTCATGATTGCAACTGTATACATACATACTCTTCTCTTCAAAGATTTGAAGATGATGATTCTCAACATAATTCAAATCAGATCTCTCAAACTTGCAGCTTTACGTTCACACTGACCTGTTCAGCACATTGTGCCAAGCCAAGGATTTTAAGGTAGCCCCACATAGACCGAGGTCATCCTTCAAGGACAGTCTGTCATTCAGAAGATAAAAACTCATCCTGGTAATGGCAGCCCTCACATCCCTGTGGCCTCCAGCCTGAGCAATGGAGTGGAGGCAATCCTGCAGGCCGCTAGCCGTGTAAGTGGTCTTCAGTATAAGGATATCTTCTGTGGACAGCTGTAGTGTACTTAAAAAGCTAAGCATTAAAAAAAAAAAAAAAACACACAGAAGCCCACATTTATTTCTATAATAAGCCTCTCTCAAAACTTGTAATGTCAGCCAGGCACAGTGGCACACACCTGGCACTCTGGGAAGCAGAAGCAGGCAGATCTATGTGAGTTTGAGACCTACAAGGTCTACACAGTGATTGCAGGACAGCCAAGGCTACACAGAGAAACCCTGTCTTGAAAAAAAAAATGTTTTGTCTTTATTTGTTCTTCAATAAAGGTTAACTTAAACTTAAAAGAATACTAACAAATAAATCCCTGAATGTCATAGTGTTATGGTAGCATTCTAACTGTGGATACTGGCTTTTCTTTCGTATCAACAACACACTAATAAAGTATTACTCACATGAGACAATTAAGACGTCTAGAAGTAAGAACACTCTCAGGCACAGTTATTGAGCTGTAGCCTCATGCCACACAACCTTTCCAAGGAACTTACAACTATTGGCTGAATAAACTCTAGCTAGTTTGTGAGACAGCATAAAATCCAATGCTTTCCAGTTCAAATGGCCTTACTAACTTTAATAAGCACAGACCTAAAACAAAGTGAAAAATATAATCTTAAGTTAGAATCAGTTGATAGTATCAAGTAAAAATCTCTTAACCTAAAGAAGTGAAGCCTAATTAATTCCATATAACTTATTGCTAATAATTTTCATCTTGATATAACTACTTACTCTTGAGGTTTAGCTTCACAGGCCATTTGTTTCAAAAGATTATCACTCCCATGATACCAGGCTAGGTTCCAAGCTATTCTCAGCATATCTGACACAGGCTTCAGGGCCAAACATTCAGCAGATAATGGCAAAACTATTGAGTAAGGACTCACAGCATGGTGGCCAGTCACATGAACTGGTAGATGATACCTAAAGAAAGTGAATTTAAATAGTTACAAACTTTAAATTCTTAAATAGGACTCAAATAATGAACCAGAAATGAGGGCTAGTTTTGTGACTCTACTTAACAATGTGAAATTTATCACATTTTACATATTTTAATTATTCTGTCACTCTCCTCCACATTCCAAAACAATTCAATACTTTTTCCTGTGAACAGCTACATTCTTTATATTAGGACTGTTGCAGAGATATGTGCTCCTCGAAGTCAGGAACATGACTACAGGAAGTTAAGCATTAAATTTCCTTGGCTAAAACAAGAATGCCGACTTTCTGACTGTCTGAATCCACCATGTCTCCATTTACGTGGGTGCTGCTCTGGCACCCACTGTACAGGTAGACAAAATGAGGCTCTCAAGGAACCTACAGTAACTCTGTGATCAGAGTTACTAGGTGGCTAAGCTCCACACACTGCTTTCCTTTAAGATCCAATAATCGACAAATGCAAGATTCCACAAGGATTTCCAGATACAGGAAGAAATTCAATACAGTGTCTCTTAAATAAATCCAAATTGATTTTACAGTGTTTATAGTATTTCACACCTACCATGCTACAAATGTTAAGTATAATTCTAATAATGCAACATATTTCGACAGGCTGAAACTATAATAGTTCATGTGATTAAATTCTTGTCCAGGATTAAGGAAACCTGAGCTCAGTAGCAAAAAAAACAAAAACTTTCTGACAGTTTCTGAAAACCCTAAACCCACAAATCTCTAACTTACATATGAATGAGCGACACCTAAAAATAAGTTTGTAAGAGCCACATGCTTTCTTTTTCACTTTCTACATACCAGTGACAGAGAGGCACCAGTATAATTTCATATGAAAATCAGATTGTATGATTTAGTAAATAAAGCTAGTTTTAATAGCTTTTAATATTAATAGCAATTTAAATATTTTGATAGCAATTTTCCACTAAAAACTACCAAGCCAGACATGGAGAGCTGGCTCACTGGTTAAAAGCACTTGCTGCTCTTGCCGAAAACCAGGCTGGGTTGCTAACACCCACATCAAGCAGGTCACAAAAGCCTGAAACTGCAGCTTCAAGGAATCTGAGACCTTCTACTGGCACCCTTGGGCCCTGTATCCTCACATGTGTGTGCATGCATGCACGTGTGAGCACACACACACAGTTTTTTTAAGACTTAAAAAAAGGGGTTTCTTAGACCAGTAGCTACTGTGGTCTACAGCAGTGTATGCTTTGACGATCTATCCATGAGGCCATGTCAAAAAGACAAAGGAGCATCAAAGAATAAAGATAATGGATGATATTCTTTGTCTTAAGATAAGAATGGTCCAAGCCGGGTAGGGTGGCATATGGCTCTTTTATCTCAGCACCCAGGAAGGTGAGTCAAGAGGATCATGAGCTTAAGGCCAGTGAGGACTCTGTCAAACAAACAATGAAAGCACCACAATCAGACTCTAAGAAGAGAGGATAAACAAGGAGAGGGGTGGTATTAAAAAATGAAAAGGAAAGAAGCCTAAAGAAATAATTATACAGAAAGTATCATCAATGGATGCAAAATTGCTGGAATAAAATAATTAATACAGGACAGTCACAGGCCTAAAGGCACCCATTTCAGAGGGAAAGGCTTACACTGAAAATCAGCATCACTACCTCTATTTAAGTAACCATGATTAGCATCAAGGATAATAATAAATACCCATACATACTAACAGAGTAGGCCTGAAAACAATCGAGAAAGGAGTGGTGAGATTGTTCTATAAAAATTATGCAAAGCATTTCTATTAACTGCTATGAATGAAGAACAATTTCAATCAGAATAATTTCCTATAAAAATTCTCCAAAACTTAACTTTCTACAATGATTTTGGGTTCAGAGCTAGTAAGGCAAACAAAAAGCAGTAGCTCAGAACTTTGGTATCCAAATGAGACTAGGGATAAAAAAACTGATGACCAAGGTTTGCCATGGAATAGAAGATGGGTAAAAATACCAGCTTACAGGTTTAAACTCCTTAAGGACTATGCTCTTACAACTGGCCACACTATAAAAGTTGAATGTCTCAAAGGTCCTCATGGGTCTATTATGGCTGGTGGTGGAACCTTTAGGAAGAGGGGCCCAGGAGGAGAAGCCTCCAGAAGAGAGGCTCAGGGGGAAGAAGCTTCAGGAGAAGGGATGCAATGGAGTTCCTTAGTCAGCAGAGGTTAATTCCTCAAAGAGCACTGTGAGACTCCAGTTCTCCGTTTCATAGTTCTCTGGCTCACGTGGTAAGAAAATGCGCACTACTGAACGATCTGCGATAATGTGATATGCTCACTAGTGTGAAGTAAAGCCGACCCAGTACTGTACTATACTTCCCGAACCAGTAGCTTCTACGGGAATTCTATCAACTATTTTATTAAAATAACTATGAAGCTGACTAATACAAAATGATATTTACAGCAGGGGAAGGGTGCTAGAGGGTGAGGTTATCAGAAAAGAACTTTAAAAGTAATAGTGATTAAGGTGTTCAAGAAAATCACAGCATGATGCAGAGCTAAATCTAAACCAGACTTCAGAAACTGCTCTAACCTTGGACAGGATGTTTCCACACTAACCAGCCAAATACCTGTCTTTCCCTTTAGTGCCAGCCTATAGAGCTGCCCATACAACTGCTAAGGAACACTCTGAAACTCTGATCCTCAGTGCTACCCCATTCTGGAATGTCTTTGCTGAAGTCTTCAAACTTATCTGACATGAATTAAAAAGAAGTTTTAAATAAGTACTACCAAAAAAGCAAGCCCATGCTAAACATGTAAGTAAATTCAAGCCTCCAGCAGGAGAAATATGAAAATATTAAACTTAGAGTTATTATGGTTAAGTAAAGAAAATTATTAAATATTACTTTATGAAATATCATAGAAAAATCCTTCCACATTGAATAAAATAAAGCAAATGTAAGAAAGAACTATAGCTGAATAGTATTCCATTGTGTAAATGTACCTCTGTTGAGAGACATCTAGGTTGTTTCCAGATTCTGGCTATTATAAATAAAGCTGCTATGTTGATAATCTTCAAAAACCAGCAAAAAATAAGCTATAGTGATAGAAATTAGAACAGAATCACATTTGGAGTAACCAAGTAAAAAGTAACCAAGAAATATGAAAGGAGTTTCTGACCTAGAAGTAATAGCCATTATCTGTATCTGCATAGCATTTCCATGGATTTGTTTACTGAGAAAAAAAAAAAAAATGAAAGGGTTGTGTATAATGTTCTGTATATTATACATTAAAAAATGACATGCATTTTCAAGATCTAGATAGACATAAAATCAAATTCAACACATGATCTTGATTGTACCCTGCATTTTGAAAAAGTGAAAAAAATTATTTTAAAGCTTATTTCAAATGGCTGATAACAGAGATTATACATGGAGAAAGAGACAGCACATGAACAATTGACAATGTTAGGAATGCAGATGCACGGCTGAAGGGAACACACATTCTATAGTTCTTTCACAGCTTTCCTATAAACTTGCAGGAGATTGAAATGAAAAGCTGATGAAAGGGAGCTGTACTTATGGACCCTCCAAAGAAAGACAATGAGGAAAATATGAAATTACTGCCAAACAAGTGACTGAAATGCTAAATGAAAACTGTAGCAAATTACAGACAGCAACTTCCCCTTAGTCATGAAAATAAGACAAATTATTTACCTTCTAGAGACTGAAAGAGGCAAACTGAAGACTGATGACAAAGAAGGTTTATCAGAAGGATTAACAGACCTATAAAGTAAAGGCAATAAATAAATAAATAGATAGATAAATAAATAAATAAATAAATAAATAAATAAATAAATAAATAAATAAATAGGGGAATAATAAATAAATAAATAAATGGATGGGGAACTGAGTAGGCCAAGCTGCTGTGTAGTACAGCCCACACTGCCTTCTTGGACAGCGTATTAGTGATTTTAACTAAGTCTAACATTCCGTACAGTCAGTGTTTGCTACCACCTGAAGTGAGAATAAACTATGTTTTGGTTTGTAGTTTCATATAATAAGGTCTCATATAACATGGATATACTAGCAAGTGGACTCTGTGGCTCCCTCGCCCTGATGACTCCTAAGGTCATGTTAGTCAGAGACTAAGAGTCTAAATATTTTCTACTTTTTGAAATAATAATTTTGTAAAGCACACAAAGCTGAAGACTACTAAAAACACATCCAAGACAAAAATAATTCTAATTTTTTTTAAATTTTATACTTAGTTATGCTCTAAAATGTAACTCCGGTGACTTTTGAACCCATGTGTTTTTAAATACATACTCAAACCAAAGAGCAAAACACATGTGCACAGCCTGACATGCCTCTAAGTCAAAAGAAGTCAATGTACTGCTGTAGGAGTGTATCAGACCTGAGATAACTAAGAGTAAAAACAAATAAAAATCCTTATATCTCACCACGTATCCATTCTTGATACCTCATCAAACAACAGAAGACAAAATAAAGCCCCGACTTCAGTCACCACGGTACCATCTTCATGAAATATCAAGGAAACTGAGGAATGAAAGGGATACGTCATAAAAAAATTTCACCTCTAGAAAGAATAAATTTAGCTTTAAAATGTCTTAACTAGAAAGAAAGAGAAATACATCACTAACCCAGAAAATCCCACATGGGTAAAGCACTGTCTCTCAAGGTATCAACTGTGTGAGAGTTGCCAGGAAGGACTGTTTTATATGTCTTCCATCTACACAGATAGGTACTATGCATCTCTAGCACGTCCCCAGAAAATGCTGCTACTCCGATACAAGAAAGAACCACCCAAGCAGACAAGCTGCTTGAGCACTGTCCAGCTTCAGGGGATGCTTGGTGAAGTTCCATAGTCCCAGCTCAAGTTTTCTCACCAGAGATCCTTTATACTTTTACACCTTAACAACAAACATGGTCCTAAAACTTAGCCTCACTGCTAAAAGGCTATGTTTAAGCCATGTTATTATGCCTTTTCTCTGTTATGAGATGTGGGGAAAGACATCCTCTGAGTTAGCAGGTTAATAGCACTAGCTTCACCACACAGTTTTCCAGTCCTTTAACATAAAACAGCACCATCTGCTTCTGTAACATTCCCAGTGATAGTGTTTCACTGTTTGGAAACTAAGAAATTCTAAACAAACTGGAATAGTAGTTGTACCATCATACAGGAATAGCAACAATACAATATCTTCAAATTTATAGAAGCACAAACAAGAAATCTATTTTTAAAATATAATTGTCCTAACTATAAGACTAGATAGATATGTAATTAGCATGAATAAAAATACAACCTAAAAAGTAAAGAAATAAAAATCATAAAAATGAACTAACGTTAAAAAGACACTTTCCCTCAGCAGAGACAGATGGTTTAGAGTATTTAAATACTAAAAAATTTCAGAAATACAACTGGCTATAGTATGGGGTTAAAACAGATTTAGATCCTTACTTTAAATTGCATTTCCATAAAATATTTAAGCTTATTACAGTTTTTAAATATAATACAAGCTTCTTTCTTGCTATATTTTTAAGTAACTTACAAACTCGTGAGGCCTCCTAAGGATTCTTTGTACATTCTTAGCTGTCACTTCTCTACCCCATCCACTCTTTCTCCCACGTCCCCTGCCTGATATCTGCTTAAACCTTTCATTCCCACCCCACCCCAAACCAGTTCTCTTCTATCACATGAGTTATACTATACCTCTCATTTTAATTTTCACTCAGGTAGCAAAACTTCACACACACTTTATTTTCATTAGCTCTTCCCACAACAGCCCGTTTTCCCATACCCATTACTCTACAATTTATTTGAACTATTATTTTTACCTACAAATTTTTTTTTTTTAATGAGACACACCCAGTGATGGCAGAGTTGTGAAGAAAATCAGCTCTTTTTTTCATTGGAGAAGAACTTAACCATATTACATAGTGAGGGTAGCAGAGTTCTAGTGATGGTACATGCACAAGATGATACACAAATGACTTTCTGACAATAAAAAAATCTGAAACAAATATCCAGTAATATGGCAAATGGGAACAATGAAACAATAATACAACATTATTCTTTGGAGATATTTTTTAAAAAAAAGAGATGATGAAAACCTACCCAATTTTATTTTGTATAGTTCTATACTATCTAGAATTCTGCAGCTGGGATATGTAACTCAGTCATCATTGAAAAAAAAAAAAAAAGATAAAGAAATTGCAGCTCTCGTACTGACTCTACCACATACCTAGCTACGACTATGCCCAAGTCCCCACAGATCTTTAAGACCTCGGTTTCCTCCCTCTACAACATTAGTTTCTATCTGTGAAATTCAGTATAAGATTGTCATAGCAAAAGGCCGACACACACATGGAAACTGAACAACTTGCTTCTAAATGACAGCTGGGTCAGAGAAGAAATAAAGAAAGAAATTAAAGACTTCCTAGAATTAAATGAAAACTAAGGCACAACATACCCAAACTTATGGGACACAATGAAAGCAGTGCTAAGAGGAAAGTTCATAGCATTAAGTATCTTCAAAAAGAAATTCGAAACATCTCATGCAAGCAACTTAATGGCTCACTTAAGAGCCCTAGAAAAAAAAGAAGTAGACACACCGAAGAGGAATAGACGGCTGAAAATAATCAAACTCAGGGCTGAAATCAATAAATTAGAAACAAATGAAACAATTCAAAGAATCAATGAAACCAAGAGCTGGTTCTTTGAGAAAATATCCCTCAATGGAGAAATGGATACAGAAATTGTGGTATATTTATACAATGGAATACTACTCAGCAATTAAAAACAAGATAATCATGAAATTTGCAGGCAAATGGTAGGAACTAGAAAAGATCATCCTGAGTGAGGTATCCCAGGAGCAGAAAAACACACAGGGTATATACTCACTCATAAGGGAATATTAGACATATAATATAGGATAAGCATACTAAAATCTGTATACATAAAGAAGCTAAGCAAGAAAGACCCTGGTAAGATGATCAATCCTCACTCAGAAAGGCAAATAGGACAGACATCGGAAGAGGGAGAAAACAGAGAACAGGACAGGAGCCACCACAGAGGGCCACTGAAAGACACTACCCAGCAGGGTATCAAGGCAGATGCTGAGGCTCAGAGCTAAATTTTGGGCAAGGTGCAGGGAATCTTATGAAAGAAGGGGGAAATAGAAAGACCTGGAGGGGACAGGAGCTCCACTAAGAGAGCAACAGAACAAAGAAATCTGCACCCAGGAGTCTTTTCTGAGACCGATACTTCAACCAAGGACCATGCATGGAAATAACCTAGAACCCCTGCAAAGATGTAGCCCATGGCAGCTCAATCTCCAAGTGGGTTCCCTAGTAATGGGAACAGGGACTGTCTCTGACATGAACTCAGTAGCTGGCTCTTTGATCACCTTCCCCTGAAGGGGGAGCAGCCTTGCCAGGCCACAGAGGAAGACAATGCAGCCAGTACTTATGAGATCTGATAGTCTAGGGTCAGATGGAAGGGGAGGAGAACCAACCCTATCAGTGGACTTGAAGAGGTGCATGGGAGGAGATGAGGGAGGGAGTGTGGGACTGGGAGAGAATGAAGAAGGGGGCTACAACTGGGACGCAAAGTGAACAAAATGTAATCAATATAAAAAATGAAAATAAAAAAAGATTGTCATAGCAATTTTATATTTCAAAACAGAGCTTTGCAAGATTATTTAATAATTAAAGCCTGCCAATCAATTCTCCATGCTGGGACAGACTAATCTCTAAATTTAACCACCTCAAATAGCTCCTCTCTGCTCTTTACTACAGTTTATGTGATCGACGAGATCTTTCATTAACTGCCCTCCTTATGTCATCCTACCATTTCCCCCTCATCTATACTCCTTCAAATTCCAGTGCTGCCAATGAGCTAACATATGAAACATACCTTCTTCCTCTATCAGGACGTCAGTCATGCCTATCTGAGCTCCCAAATCTGAAATGCTAGCTTAGATACTGTGTTTTCTAGAAGTATTACCTAATACTTCCCCAATACTAATACATTCAGCACTTCTTCTGGCACCAGGAATCCCACTTCAGGTATTACTATCTATATTTATAATTATTTGTTAAAGTCTTTGCCTTTTGACAGTCCATATGCCATGCTCATAACCCTAACAAAAGGGCCTCCCACAGCACCCAGAACATAGCATGTGCTTCATAAACGTTTACAGAGGAATAAATTTCTAGGCAGAGTATCTGGTTAAAAAATGGAAATTTATCTGTATATGTATGAGAGAGAACAATTGCTAAAAAGGACAAAAGAATACAGCTTATGTTGCCATGAAAGTGCATTCGCAAGCTGGGGTGTCACTTTCTGGCACAGCTCTTGTCTAGCACACACACATGACCCAAGCTTAATTCCAAACACCATCCCACACATGCAAAAGAGTTAGTATCTGCTAGGTACTCATGAATGAATGTATGAATGAATAAACTGAATAATTTCAATAAAAATGGGTAAATGGGAGACTAAATGAAATTAAACGAGGGCAATAAGATAATTATTAACACGAAGAGAGAAGCCGGAAGCTGGATGCAGTGGACACACTTGCAATCTCAGCACGCAGAAGGCAGAGACAGGCTGACCACTTCAAGTTCAAGACCAACTTGGTCGATTACAGCAAGCTCTAACCAGAAAGAGCTACTCAGCAATACCCTGTCTCAAAAAGTAACCTTTAAAAGGAAAGTAACAAATGAATGAATAAATGTTTTTAAAAGAGATAACATCAGAAATCTATACTTGCTATTTCTTTATAAAAATCATAAAAACAATTTCACACTCCACTTAAAACTTTATGACTTAAAAATGAGTCCTTTTACCTGGTTTGGACTTTTACAAATGTTTCTTAAATAACTATGTCCTACCCACTTTGTAAGCAGATTATCATTGAAGGGAAAATGCTAAAATAAAATTATTTTTATAACGCTATATATTCTAATATAAATCTCATTGATCTCACCAATGCCTAAAAGGTCACAAAATAGTGAGATATTTAACCAAAATCCCTCTTTAGAATAATTAAAGGCAGCAAGGTAAAGATTGTAGGAAGTAAGTAAGACATTTGTAGAACGCTGTGATGGTCAGGCTTGACTGTGAACCTAATAGGAGGTGGACAGAGCCAGCTCACACAGCCTGGATCTCAGGAGGCAGCCCAGATGTAGAGGGTCTAAGGCACTCATGCTCTCTGCTTGCCTGCCTTCGGTTCTTGTCCTGGGTATGTCCATCCTGCTGCTGCTGCCAAATGTCATGACACCAGAACCACAATCTTAAACCTTCTCGAGGCTTCCTCCAGGCCTTCCCACC
Organism: Psammomys obesus; assembly: GCF_907164565.1. Taxonomy (NCBI): domain Eukaryota; kingdom Metazoa; phylum Chordata; class Mammalia; order Rodentia; family Muridae; genus Psammomys; species Psammomys obesus. Next base: position 6,702,178 of record NW_026596962.1, on the reverse strand, counting down.
AGACCAGGACTAAGTAGCTCCCAGGTTCACAGCCTCTGTGCAGTGCAGATAGCCACCACCTGGCCACTGTCATGAAAGCCAATGTAAAATATCCTTTTGCATAATACACACTCATTCCATGTTCTGCTGAACCAAGTCTAACATAAAAAATACCCAAGTCTGTATTAAAAGCAAATGATAGGACCAAGTACAAAACCCATATCTTCTATCCAAATATCACTAAAGCCAAATCAAATATGTGTTTCTTTTTTAAAAGGTTTTTTTTTAATTACATACATACGCAGATGCTCAGAGTAAATCACTCAGTGTGACCAGTTGGGTGCACAGTCCCAATCCCAGTCTAACCTTATAAGCAAACACCGAACAATGTACAAGTGAAAGCTGAAGAAGAACACAGATACAAAGAGAAGGAAGAAAAGGCAGCTGGCCTTACCTCTTCAAAGACAATGATTACCATATAAGCACCAAACCACACATTAACAAGAAGGTGCAGAGAGCAATCAGAGCTCAGCTTTTCTCAGCTGCTACCTCCGTAGGCAACAACAGCATAAGGGCCATTTCCACAGAAGCATCAAGTGCTTTTCATGATTACTGCTCAGTATAATAGTCAGTAAGGAACTCCGTCTCTTAGAGTGGGAAGTAAACGTCGCCCACAGTCATGGATGAGCACTTGAAGCTCACAGTGGTGCCCTTCAGGCACTGATTTACTCACTTCTTAATAACAGGGTCAAGAGAGAAGAATGCTGTGACAAGGAAACACGGATGACTGGGTCAGCATACAAAACCTTCCTCAGGAGCATGAGGCACGGCTGAATCAAGCATTCTATGACCTGCCAACCAGAAATGAGATAAAATATACTATATTATCTTCCTCTGAGTTTAATGGCTTTACAACTAAATTACATGAAAATAAAATGAAAAGATGTTTGATACTGTGTTTTTTAAATTGCATTAAGAATTACTTTAAAGACTGGGCTAGAGCAGTGCCTCTGTGGTTAAGAAGCACTGCCTGCTCTTGCAGAGGATGTGGGTTCAATTCCCAGCACCCACAGGGCAGCTCACAGCTATCTGTTAGTCCACCTCTTCTGGCTATGAATGCCAGGCATGCATGTGATGCTGAGACAGACATGCAGGAATGATGATATGCATAGTCATACTTTTAATTTAAAAATTACTTCAAAGAAAAGCAACACTAAATACACAGCTCTATAAAACTCATATAAGTTTTAAGCTAGTTTCCTTTATAGACTTTTAAAATTCAAAAACTAAAGGATAAGTAGGTATCCCTTTTGAGATGAAATATCCAAGCATTCCTCCAAATTCAGCTAAATTCACTTCCAAACTAATTAAACCAACCTACTGGGCTGGAGACGTGGCACGGTAGGAAAAACACGTGCTCTGCAAGCAGAGGACTTGGATATAATCCCTAGCCCCTGTGTACAATCTGGGTGTGGTAAACCAGAACTTGCTGTGCAAAAACAGATGGATTCTGGGACTCCTTGCCTGTCTAATGAAAACAGTTAGTTAATCACAGATGCAACGAAAAGACCCTATCTAAAAAATAATATGGAGTCGGACAGAGGTAGATATCCAGCGTCACCGTCTGGCCTTCACACACCGGCAAGTGCAACTGCCTGGATATGGATACGCCACACAACACAGAGGGTGAGGAGAGAGAGAGGCATGCAACTACAACCTCTCTTTTTAAAAAGTCATCTTATATAAAATGTCCAAAGTTTAGTCTTACCTTGCCATCTTGACCCACGCATTCATTTAAATACCACATTATCTTCTCAATTAAGCGTAACTTTTTCACCACTGCATGCATCTTAATATCTACAGACAAAAGAGTGTTAAAAGTTAAATAAGTGTTTCGTGCCTTAAAAAACATTGTGAAATATATGGGACAGTTATACACACAAAAGTGAGGGCTGAAATTAGGAAACAAAACTGTAGCTTATGTTTGCTACTTTATGGGTTGTTCTTTCTCCCACCTTTCCACAGAGAGAAAAATGACCCTGAGTAAAATCAGGGTCAGAAAGAGGACTTCCTGCTGATTAGGGGCTGGAGGTCCTTGGGGCAAGTTTGTTCTTTACCATCAGGATATCTAATTATTTCTTGCTCTTGTTCTCGTTATTCTTCCTCTTCTTTTTCTTCTTCTTGTTACTCTTTTGCACAAACCACAACCAACAGCAACCCAAACAACAATCAACCAACACCAACAACTCACCACCTCTCTCTAGCATTTATATGCCCTCTAAAAAGTCCCACAATTCCGAAGGCCACACAATCACAGAAACTATCTGCAGCTAGCAAACTCATGCCCCTGCCAGAGCACAAGGCAAATCATAGTCAGTTGCTGCGAAGAAGCCCCATAGCCCCACACCTGGGATTAAAATGAAAATATATTATGATATTTATGTGATTTTTAAAGAAACCAAAATTTCAAAATTCTCACCACATAAAATATTTTATGAATCTGTACACTATAAAAACATGAAAGTTACAAGCAAATCTGGCATCTATTCCCATGATGGCATATGGGATATAAACATTAAAACTATAAAATTAACAAACATGTAAACTACTTCAGATACTACATAGAACTAGGAGTTTAGTAATGCAAATGAATTATTGTAATTCTACATGGCAATTTTTTTCTCTGTATTGTTTCATTTCTTCTCTTTTCCGAAAAGATAAGCTCAAAATAGAATTCTCCATAAGCTAGGATGTAGACAATAGGTTGAACATGAACATCATTCTATTAATAAATGGTTTTCATCAAGTAATTAATAGAAAATATAAGAGAAAAATTGTAATGTTTATAGATTTCTGAAAAATTAATAAGCATATATTCAAATATTAGAATTTTAAGAAAAAATTTAAGGGTTCATATGCAGGGAAACATACACTAACACAAATGCACATACAGCTGTTACTAGAGCCAGAAATGCTAGTTTATGGAGTAGTTACAAGTATTGGCAAATAACCTATAAGCAAATTTTCTCCTCTATTCTCACTAGTAAAACCACAAGTATCTTCATACTGATATGAAGCTAATAGCTATCAGTATACCTAGTATTAATGCTAGTCTTTTAAAAGTGGAATTCCAGTAACCACAGTATAGAGTATTTTCAAACTCTACTTTTGAAATGTTAGTAATATTGAAGTACTACTCTAAAACAGTTGTTTAACTTTTCTTTAACCAAAACTCTCCATTCATTCATTCATTCATTCATTCATTCATTCATTCATTCATTCAT
>NW_026596962.1:6684449-6698905 GCF_907164565.1 Psammomys obesus | reverse complement strand
CATTCATTCATTCATTCATTCATTCATTCATTCATTCATTCATTCATTCATTCATCTAGAGCAGGTCTACAAGCAGACCAGGCTGGCCTTGAACTAATCTAGGAGCTAAGGATGACCTTGAACTCCTGATCCTCCTGCCTCCACTTCCCAAGAACTGGAAGGGCATCATGGGTACCATCACAGACAGCTTCTTCTTCCCATTATTTCTAGAAGGGTCTCACTACAATTTCCAGGCATGTTGCAGACACGATTTAAAATCGTTCTGCCTGTCTTATGAGCCCTGTGATTACAGGTATCCTGCCCAGCTGCCACATTTTTAGAGCCTGTTTTCTTTTGTCTGCATTACTGCTATTGAAACCACAGATAGGGCACTGTGAACAGGGTTACATTAAACATAGAGCAGTGTCCTAGTTAGCGTTATTATTGCTGTGATAAAACACCAAGAACAAAATCAAGTTGGGGGGAGTGTTTATTTCACTTACATTTCCACATTGCAATCCATCACTGAAGTCAAGACAAGAATTCAAACAAGGTAAGAACCTAGAGGCAGGAACTGACACAGAAGCTATAAAGTTTCTGGCACAAAAACATTGAGGAAATATGGGACACTATGAAAAGACCTAAACAAAGAATAACAGGAATAGAAAAAGGAGAAGATTCCCAGATCAAAGGCCGAAATCATAGACAAAATTATTAGACGAAATCGTAGACAAAATTTTCCCTAACCTAAAGAAAGAGATATCTGTGAACATGCAAGAAGCCTACAGAATACCAAATAGATAAAACCAACAAAGAAAATCCTTCTGAAACAAAATAATCAAAATGCTAAATGTACAGAACAAAGAAAGATTATTAAAAGCCTCAAGGAGAAAAAGGTAAGTAACATATAAAGGCAGACCTATCTATCAGAATTACGCCCGACTTCTCACTAGACTCTAAAAGCCAGAAAGGCTTGAGCAAATGTACTGCAGTCTCTACAAGACCACAGATGGCCAGACTACTATACTCAGCAAAACTTTCAATTACCATAAATGAAGAAAGCAAGATATTCCAAAACAAAATTCAAACAATATCTATCCATAAATCCAACCATACAGAAGACACTAGAACCTAACCCATGGAGGTCAACTACACATAAGAAAACACAGGAAATAATTTCACACCAGCAAAACCAAAAGAAGGGACACACACACCAAAAAAAACCACCATCAACATCAAAATAAACAGGAATTAATAATCACTGGTCATTAGTATCTCTCAGCATCAATGGACTTATTTCCCCAATAAAAAGACACAGACTATCTGAATAGCTGCAAAAACAAGATCCATCATTCCACAGCATATAACCAACACACCTCAATATCAAAGACAGACACTACCTCAGATATAAAGCTGGAAAAAGATTGTTCAAGCAAAGGGACCCACGAAGCAAGCTGGAGTACTTTTTGCTGGTTTATTTTTAAACCACACACATTTTTTAAACAATAAGCCACACGTGTTAAGTGTTTTAAGTACTTAAGTGTTCTTAACCACTGAGCCATTGCTCTAGCCCCATGTATTTTTTGTCTTACCCAAAAGTAATGTTTGACTCACTTCTCTGAGAAACATATACAAATCAAAATTATCACATGCCAATAATTTCTTAAGATATAAAACTTTATACTCATAATGTTATTAATATTTTAGAATGTATCTGATCATGCCCCAAGTGGCATTCAAATACTGACAATGTACTTGACAAACAAACTTTTTGCGAAGAACACAGTAATAAATATTACACATAAGCTCTGTCACACATTCTTGAATCTTGGTCTTGTTTAACAACCCTAAACATATAAAGAGGTATTTCTGACATTTAAAATAGGTCAGAAGCCAAACCTGGCCTACAAACAATACTACTACACAGCAATCACTGTCAAAACCAAAACACAAAACTAAAAAAACAACAAAATAAAAAAATACAAATAAACTAAAAATGATTACCTTGCATTATCACAGCTAGTTGCTCTGCAGCTGACTTTCTCAAAGCGAGATCAACATCATCTGAGGTGAAGATTTCATACACCTTTTTAACAGTCTCCACCTGAAAACAAAAACGTATACACTTTCACCTGTTTCCAATTCTCCAATAAAATCTTATAGCTCATGCCATGTAAACAAAAGCTTACAGTCAACTTACAAAAATAAACACGTATATGTAAATTTGCAACAATGATGAGTACAGTGGGGAACTTAGGATCAGAAAGAAACAGTCATGATGTTCAAATAGCTCCCTTTTTAATGAACATCATTGTCGGGAGCCGCTCCCGCCATTACAAGATGGCGCCGGCTTCCTGCTTCCTGGTTCTTCTTGCCAGCATTTTCGCGCTTCTTGCCTGCGCCGCCCTGCAGTTTACGCATGCGCAGCTTTATGCTAATGAGGGTTTAGGCTGCACTCCAATTGCCAGCCATATGCTTATGAAGACTTGAACAGAGCACCAATTACAGACGGACAGGTCGCGCTGCTGGCTATTTAAGCAGAGCACAACCCGGGGTTTGGGTCCTTCTCCATCTGCTGTTAAGAGCCTCACAATAAAGTTGCTGCTGGACAAATCCGTTGTTGCTGCGTCGTCCTTATCGGCGAGGGCTGCGCGCGACACATCATTGCTAACAGACATAGTAACCCATCAATCCATTAGCACCTTGAGAATATCCCAGAAGGCCTGCAGGTTTCCTAGGATCTCTGTGCTATACCCAGAGGATCCTGAAAGAAGCCAGTCAGCGCTAGGACTCACAAGACTTCCTGTCGCTCCTGTACACTACCAGCTGCAAACCCCACAGCTCCCTTCTTTCACCATCTCTGGCACTGGAGACAAGCGCAGCAGTTTTAACAGCCAGAGACTGGTTTCGCTTACCTCACAGCCAGAGTCTGGGATAGCAAAAACAGTAATATGAAAAGAACTAAAGCAACATTACTTTTTCATCACAACCTCTGCTAACTTCTATCCACTGATGGCTAATCTCAGCTGTCAATTTGACACATGTGGGAAAAGAAGTGCCTCCATCAGATTAATCTATAGGAGAGCCTATGGAGCATTTTCTTAATTGCTAATTGATACTTGAGGGCCCAGACCATTGTGAGTGATACATCCATAAGAAGGTAGGCCTGGGCTGCTAAGAAAGTCATCTGAACTTGGACCTGGAAGCAATGTTTTTTTGTTTTGTTTTGTTGCCTATCAGATATTTTTTTTATTTTTTTAAATTTTTTATTAATTACACTTTGTAGCTGTAGCTCCCTCCCTCCTCCCCTCCCAATCCTTCCTTTCCTCCCCCTTCTCCACACATGCCCCTCCCCAAGTCCACTAATAGGGGAGGTCTTCTTTTTCTTCCTTCTGATACTAGTCTATTAGGTCTCATCAGGAGTGACTGCATAGTCTTCCTCTGTGGCCTGGTAAGGCTGCTCCCCGCTCAGGGGGAGGTGATCAAAGAGCAGGCCAATCAGTTCATGTCAGAGACAGTCCCTGTTCCCAGTACTATGGAACCTACTTGGACACTGAACTGCCATGGGCTACATCTGTGCAGGGGTTCTAGGTTATCTCCATTCATGGTCCTTGGTTGGAGTATGAGTCTTCAGGAAAGACCCCTATGCTCAGATTTTTTGGTTCTGTTGCTCTCCTTGTGGAGCTCCTGTCCTCTCCATATCTTACTGTTTCCCACTTCTTTCATAAGATTCCTGCACTCTGCCCAAAGGTTGGCCATAAGTCTCAGCATCTGCTTTGATAGCCTGCAGAGCCTTTCAGAGGCCCTCTGTGGCAGGCTCCTAACTTGTTCTCTGTTTTCTCCTTCTGATGTCCATCCTCTTTGCCTTTCTGGATGGGGATTGAGCATTTTAGCCAAAGTCCTCCCTCTTGATTAGTTTCTTTAGGTGTACAGATTTTTGTAGGTTTATCTTATATTATATCATGGTTTCCACTTTAAATGCCTGACTTGGCTTCCCTTGAGATGGATTAACTTGTAAAATGAAGTAAGCCCTTTCCTCTTTAAATTGGTTTTGGACAATGATTTTTCCAGAGCAACAAAAAGCAAACCAGAATACATACCTACTGTAGTCTCACAAGACAGTCCTAGGACTTCCTCTCCTCTCTTTCTCCAAACTCTACATAAGGCTAACAAGAACTAATAGAAGTTTGGTACTCACCGATTCCCTGAGCTGGATCTTGTAAGCACCCTATGAGAGCCTCGAACCCTCTGACGAAGACCACCATAACGCACAAAACATTAGGCTCAGAACTAACAGTACATTTGCCCATAACAAACAAAACAAAACAAAACAAAAAAGCTCTAGAATCTAGTTTAAATGTAGTTACCCACATTTAAAACCCACTAAACCCCAACATTTTAAAAAACTAGACCATAAGCTACACAGCAAGATCCAGTGAAAAAAGAAAAAGAGAAAAGCATGGTACTAACTACACAGCAAGATCCAGTGAAAAAAGAAAAAGAGAAAAGCATGGTACTAACTACACAGCAAGATCCAGTGAAAAAAGAAAAAGAGAAAAGCATGGTACCAACTACTTTGTGTGACGCTAGACAGCTACTACCCGTGCTGGTGGCCTAATCCAAGCATAAATGAAGACTGACCCAGGAACGAAAGGAGGAAGAGGACAGAAGGCAGAATTCTCAGCTCAGTGGTGTAGGTGATGTTACACATGCCCTGCTTAAATAGGTGCCGTCTCAGTCTGCTTTACTTATCACTGTAATAAACAAAACAAACACTCGGGGAGACTTCCGGGTCACAATCTCTCACAGACGAGAAGTCAGGGCAGAAACTGAAGCAGAGACCACAGAGAAACACTTACTCACAGCTCACTCTTCACAGCTCTCTCCGCTTGTATTTTTATACAACTCAGAGCAACCTGCTCTGGGGCAGCACCACCAGCAGTGGGATGAGCCACATCAAGTATGGATCGAGGAAATGCCCACAGATTTGTCTACATGCCAATCTTATGGAAGCATTTTCTTAATTAAGCTTCCCTCTTCCAAGGCAATCCTAGCTTGTTTCAAGTTGATAAAAAAAAAAAAAAAAAAAAAAAAAAAACTAAGCATCACAGGTGCAAACCTTCTGGCATCATCTAAAGAAGCCAAAGATTCAGTAAAGAGTTTGAAAAAAAAATCTTAGAGTCATTTATATATATATATATATACACCTTAAAATACAAAGGCTGAAATGTTTTTTACAAGAAACTCTCTCTTTTCCTAGTTAGCAATTCCCAATATTTTTATGTCAGTGGTATTTGTTTCGTCATCATAAGAGCAGGTGAGACGCGAAGGAGCCAAGGGCACTTGCTGCCAAGTCTGATGACCTCTGCTCCATCTCCAGCAACACAGACGATAGAAGGAAAACCTGACTTCCAGGTGTGCCATGATGCACCCTGTGCATGCACATGCGCGCGCACACACACACACACACACACACATACACACACACACACACACTCACATCTAATTAAAAATATACTTTAAGAAATTAACTGAGAAAATAAAAACGGCTGAGAATAACTTAGGGGTTAGGAGCATATGCTACTCTTCCAATGGATATGAGTTCAATCCCAGGCATCCACATCAAGTGGCTCACAACCATCTGTAAATCCAGCTCCAGAGGAGCCAATGCCCTCTTCTGGCTTCAACTGGGCATTGTATTCACAAGCACATATACAAAAATATACACAGCTTCTTTTGTCAATTAGAAAAATAAATAAAGATTCATCACAAAATTTCTTCTTACTGTATTCAATTGCTGTGCATCTCAGACACTCCATGAGTAACTTGCATTTCCAGCACATGCCCTCAGTTAAAGAACGTATAATCCCTGGAAGGCACTCAGGTGATATTTGCCCAATAAATAACCACATCCAGAAGCCCAATCAATACAAAATATAAGAAATTAGCCCCAAAGTACCCATCCCCTTCCTATGCATATACAGCCTTAAAAAAAAAAAAAAAGTAGAAGAATTTTAACTCAGAACATGGCTGCTCTGGCAAGAGATCATCAAACACAAAGAGCTTCTTCTTCTAGGTCTTTGTGATCCAGCTGGAATACAAACATACCTTTCACCCAGGAGAAAGAGGCAAGTAGATCTGAGTACAAGGCCAGCCTGGTATAGAGCAAGTTTCAGGTAAAGAAAAGCTTAGGTCCAGGTGTGGTGGTACGTGCCTTTAATCCTAAACAATGAAGGTAAAGATAGTTTGTAGAAGGAAGCACCTTCTAACACTCACTCTGTGAGTGGCAGAAAAGGTAACAAATCAGAGAATATTTGACAGAACAGGTTACGCCCAACTCTCACAACAGGAGAAACGGAAGCTACTTAATGGGTAATGCAGAGAGGGGAGAGGCAGTTTTTACCAGAAGAGTTTTATTGAGAGAGGTAGAATGAGAACAAGCCAGAGAATGAGAACAAGCCAGATTAGATTGCTGAGTTAGTTTAAAGCCAAGCAGAGCAATTCAGAGGCCGAGAGAAAAGCCAGATTGAATGAATAAATTAGCTATGAGAGGACTTTGAGCCAGCCAGTCAGGGTTCAGAAAGAACAAGAATAGTGAGCTTAGTCAGTGTAAGTCTCAGAGGCTAAAAATATTCTAGGCCTAGGGTAGATTGTACGGAAGCTGGAAGCTTCCAGAATTAGGCCTAGGTTAGCAGAGAGAGGCAGAAATCCTCCAAGGCAACAACTGAGAACAGCCAAACAAAAGTTCCTTTCACGAAAAACATCACATCAAATACATGTTGTATAAATGTGTCAGATTTCCACACAGTATAACCTGAAAGTTATAGTTACCTTAATAACTAGTTCTCTTCTGTCATCCAATTTAAGATCGATAGGTTTCTTCACAATAAACAGATTAGTAACTCTGGAGAGAACTCCAGCATCTATGAATGGGCGCTTCTTATCAGCCCCTTCTTCACTGGTAAGATGAAAAGCTAAAAGTTTTAATGCTAGTGAGCGAACCCTAAAAACACAAGGTATTTAAATCAATATTTTGTCCTGGGTAAATATCTTTAACATGCTTAGAATTATATATAATTATCATAATAAAGTATAGTTACCCATGAATGGCAGTATAGTTACTGCCATTCCTATTATTTCCTGCTTCTACAGAAATATTTCATATAGAGCTATTTTCAGAGACAATTTTGTTTTATAACATTAGAAACTCAGAATAATTAATAAGAACAATTGGGTAGACACACAGACTAAAACACACAGTCAACTTCATTGTGTTAATCTCCATGTCAGATCTGTAGCCCCAGCTGTTCAGGGAGGTAACAGAAGGATCACTTAAACACAGGAGTTTAAGAGTAGCCTGGGCAACATAGTGATGAAGCCAGTCTAAAAATGAACTGCAAAATGTGACGGTTTGAAGGAGAATGGTTCCCATAAGCTCATATATTTGAATGCACGGTCTGCATCTGGTGGAAATGTTTGGGAAAGACTGAGAGACCTACTGGATGTCTGCCTAGTAAGTAAACACATCCAGAAGCCAGATCAATACAGAAGACAAGAAACTAGCCCCAAATTAACCATCTCCCTTGAATCCCCAGTGAGACGGTAATTTGGGCGTAGAACCAGCCCAAAAGAGAAGTATGTTGCAGTCAGCAAAACTGGAAGGGCAGAGCCATCTACACCCTGTGACATAGGGTACAGATTGGAGTCTGCCAGGCTAGGTTTCAGTCTTGATTTGGTTCAGTATCTCCTCACTACGTCCCCTTTCCTCTCTTTTTTGAATGGTAATATATATTCTGTGACATCGTATTTGGAAGTATATAATTTGCTTTTGCTTTTACAGGAAGGTTATACTTAAGAGACTACCTTGAGTCTCAAACAAGACTTTAGAGTTTTAAACAGTGTTGAAACTGAACCACTATGAGGATTTTTGAGGCTGAACTGAATGCATTTTGCATTTTGACATAGCTACAAAACATAAGGAGGTCAGAGAGTGAATGTGTTGATTTAAGTGACACTGGCCCCCACAGGCTCATGAACTTGGTGTAACCATTTGGGAATGATTAGGTGTGGCCTTGTTAGAGAAGATGTGTCACTGGGAGAGACACATCCCCTTCCCTGTCACCCCACCTAGCCTCAGAGTTGTGGACCAGATGTAAGCTCTCATCTAGGTGTTTAGGATCATGCCTGCCTGTCTGCTGCCAGGTTCCCTACCAAAAGGCTCATAGTCTCTAACCCTCTGGAATCATGAGCCCAAATTAAAGCTTTCTTTTATAAGATGCCTTAGTCATAGTGTCTTGTCCTAAAAGTAACTAAGACAGAAGAGAAAGAAAGTCAGGAAAGAAAGCACAGGTAGACATTTACCTAATGCTGCTGTTTGCTCCTTTCTTCTAAGGCAATGATATCTATGCAAATGCCAGAATTTTGGGAGAGTTTCAAAGACCCACAACAAAGCAGAAATGAGAAAGATAAAAAATATATTTTTGTGTCTTCCTTTCTAGCATATAAACTTTGCGTATTTTTAGGTTTAGTATTTGCTGCCAGAATCCAATTATTCTACTTTATTATTATTATTTATCTACTTTTCTAAACTATACTTATATACTCTGTAAGGATATCAAGAATAGTCCGTAGCCAGGGTTCCCAACTTCAATTGAGTTTATAGATGGGACAGTATAAAATTAATCCAATGAAGAAAATGGCCAAGTTAAACTATGCTAAGTTCTTTACTCTTACACAAAGGGTGTTCAGACCTTGTTCGTGGATCCTGTTCAAAGTGACTTTTCTTACTGGAGACGTTGGGGCCCTGTGACATTTGTTAATCGTCACTGTCACCTTGCCTAGATTTAGAATCACCACAGAAATATCTCCGGCATGCCTATGAAGGTGTCTAAAGAGGTTCTGCTGAGGTGGACAGACCCACCCAGACCATGAATAGCAGCATCCTATGAGCTATGATTCTGAACTGAATAAAAAGAACATGAGCGAAGCACCAGCATTCATCTCTCCCTGCTTGCTGACTACATACAGAATGCGGTCGGCTGCTTCATGATCCTGCGTCCATGACTCTCCCACTATAACAGACTGTAACCTTAAGCTATGAGCCAAAACAAGCCCTATCTTAAGTTGCTTTTGTTAGGTATTTTATCAGAGAATGAACAAAAAATAACTAATACAATCTACCTACAAGAACAGCAAATATACTTTTATGTTGCTCACCAAATGTAGGTGCTGGCTAAGAGAAAAAGAATACAGTACTAAAACAGTAAACAATAGCGCTTCCCAGGGACCACGGCAGTCTTCATAGCAGCCAGTCCCCAATGAGCTGACATTATCTGCCCTGCTCCTTCCTGCACCATGTGTAACATCACACAGCACACAAATCAGCAGGGTCTCTTCCTTAACTTATCCCCACATACTTCTTTCTCATCAAGAAAACTAAGATTATCTATTCCCAAAACAATGGCTTGGGTGGACAAATGGCTCAGAGGTTGAGAGCACACGCTGCTATTCCACAGGACACAGCGTGATTCCAGCATCCAAGCCTGCCAGCTCACAACTGCCTTAAACTCCACCTCTAAAAAGATCAGTGCCTCTGGCCTCCATGGGCACCCACACACACATATATATATTCCCATCATTTAAAATAAAATATGTTTATTTTATTTTATTTTATTTTATTTTATTGCTCAGGCTAGAGAAACAACTCAGCAGATAAGAGCACCTACGGTTCTTGCAGAAGAATGGGGTTCAATTTCCAGAACCCACATAGTAGCTCACAACCATCTAACTCCAGTACCAAGGGATCTGATAGCCTCTGCTGCCCTCTAGAAACACCAGGCATGTAATGTGGTACATAGAAATATGTGCAGACAAAATACACAGACATATAAAAATCAAAAAGCAATCAAATAAAAATTTTAAAATAACTTAAATTTAAAAGACTGATCCTCCTATACTCTTGACTACTCTTCATCACTACTTGACTTTAAACCCCTGTCCTCATTGAGGGGAACCACAGAAGGGAGCAGAGACTCATGATGCACTAACTACAAGCAAAGCCTTGTTCCCTCCTGTTGTTTTCGTTAAGATGATGCCCACACCGATGATGGTCAAGGAAAGGACTCCTTTTAGATTCCCAAGTCACAGTACAAACTACCTGAGATTAAAGCCCATCAGGAAAGCAGCCAAGGACTTTGCATGCTAATTTTGACACACTGACTAGTTCTTCTGGGTAATAACATGGAGCCTCCTTCCTTTGTTTCTTTAGTTCTACTGGTTAAAACTCACAGAATTACTATACTTTCCTAGACACCACAATTAATCTTTTTTCTTTAGAATAAAAGTCATTATTTTAATTTTATCAAATATTTTGAGATGAATATTCCAAGTAGGAAAAGGATTTAATGGTTGGCTAGAGTACAATTGCAATATTAAACATAAGTGTACACAGATAACATGGAAAATACATTTTTATTTATTTTTTTTATAAATTTTTATTCTTTTATATTAATTAGTTTATTTATTTTGTATCCCAGCTGTAGCTCCCTCCCTCATTCCCTCCCAATCTCACCTTCCCTCCCTTATCTCCTCCCTGCCCCTCTCTAAGTCCACTGATGGGGGAGGTCCTCCTCCCCTTCCATCTGACCCTAGCTTATCAGGTTTCATCAGGACTGTCTGCAATGTCCTCCTTTGTGGCCTACCAAAGCTGCTCCTCCCTCAGCTTGGGGGAAGGTTAAAGAGCCAGCCACTGAGTTCATGTCAGAAACAGAGCCTGTTCCCCTTACTAGGGTACCCACTTGAATGCAAAGCTGCCATGGGCTACGTCTGAGCAGGGGTTCTAGGTTATATCCATTCACGGTCCTTGGTTGGAGAATCAGTCTCAAAAAAGACCCCTTTACCCATTTGGTCCTTGTGGCACTCCTGTCTTCTCCAGGTCTTACTAACTCCCCCTTCTTTCATATGCTTCCCTGCACTCTGTCCAAGGTTTGGTTATGAGTCTCAGCATCTGCTTTGATACACCATTAATCTTTTTTATTCAACAAGTTACATTGTACTCACGAAGATTTTTTCACTAGCAAAAGTCGCAGCATAGACTTCAGCCGGGTAGTGCAGGGGAGAATGCCTTCTCCTGCCTCAGAACTCACTTTGCTTAGAAGGAGAATGCAGTTGCCTAAAGGATCTTCTGTATCAGCATAGCCCTAAGAATTGTTTAAGAGAAACTATCATTCAGTTTTATTCATATTAAGCTTTCAACTTGAAAATAATAGTAGTAATTAAATACGCATGGCATGCCATTCATTAATTCCTTTCAAGTCAGCTGAATAACAGAGTTTCGTTTGAAAATACATGAGATGAAGAGCTGAAATAAAACTAAAAGTAAAATAAAATGTAAAATAACATTTTAAGGAAAATATGCTGCTATTTCTGTTTTCCAAGATCCTAGCAGTAGCCTCCACATTTGACAGCCTAGCAGTAGCCTCCACATTTGACAGATCTTTAGCCCACTCCAAACAGAACAAGGCAGGAGTGCTATAGGAGCTCTGTGTAGAAAACTGGACCAGTGAGCTTCAAGGACTAAAACCAATGTGTCCATTGGAAACAGACAGGCATTGTTCATAGGAAACTGTAGTCTGTTTCCAGTGAATTACAGCCATTTTTTCTACATAATTTTTTTATAGCAAGTAACACAAGGCAGATAATATAAAAGTTAATATAAAAGATAATATAAAAGAAAAAAGAAAGTTTCTGAAGCTCATTCTTAGATGTCTTACTAAGTTTGAACTGTCAACTTGACAGTCTTAGCGCCATCTGAGAAGAAAGCCTGAACCAAAGAATTACGTAGACCAGGTTTGCCCGTGGGTGTCTGTGGAGACTGTCTTGACTATTAACTGATGCAGGAGGAGGCAGCCTATTGTGGGCAGCAGCAGTCCTAGGCAGCTGGGCATGAGCTACCCAGAGAGTGAGCCACAGAAGGGTATTCCTACGTGGTTTCTGCTTGAGTTCCTGCCCTGACTCGCCTTGATGATGGCTGCGACCTGAAGTGTACACCAAACAAACCTTTCCCTCTCTTAAGCTGTATTTGGTTATGATGCTTGTTATAGAAGCAGAATAAAACGGAAAGGAAAATGTGGAAAAGGAAGAGAAATAAAAGTCACTTTTCTTCATGGCACTAAACAAAAGCTTTCCCACATTCTGATCCTTTCTAACAAGTGGGTCAGCTCCAAATTATTCTTTTCTCACACAAACCACCTGAACTCCAAGAACCCCAATGAGATTTTTAGAGCAGAGTATTTTACCACACATCAGCACACTTACAATAGGATCCCATTTAATAAACACAAATATATATACATACATATATATATATGGATGTGATATTTTGACAGTGGAAACTATACTTTACAGTAATCTGACAGTTGTTTGGTTTCTCAAGGTAAAGATACTTATGTACTTAAAACCAAACAAACAAATCTGGGACTGGAGAGATGGTTTGGCTGTAGAGACTACCTCTGACTGGAGCACCCACGCCAGGCAGCTCATAGCTGACTGGATCTGACACCTCCTTCTGGTCTCCATGGGCACCCACATATGCATATGCTCATACAAACATATACACTAAAAAAAATTTAAAATAAATAAAGGTTGTGGGTCCTAGCTCTGCTTTTCCATACAAGGGAGGTAGTAACCTAAACTTCCCTCATTCCTTCAATGCCCAAAAGGACTGCTTGAGAAAGCTCTGTGCCTAGAAGCTCATTAATCAAAGTATTACTCTAATTAAATGCATGCACAAATAGAACCCATGAGGCAAGCTAAGTATGCAACGTCTGCTTTAGAAGGACTGCTGGCTCTGCCTCAAAGCCTTTATTGGAAGTTGAGCTCTATTTGGTACAGTCAATACTTTTTGACCTCCCACCCTGAAATGTAAAGTAGACATGGGCAAATTAGCTATCCTTGTTTAACCTATTGCCAAAATCAAGACAGCCACCCACTTCCTGCTCACCTCTCCCCAGTGCCTTCATAGCTCCACTTCATTTCTCTTACAATGTGACAGTTCTGCTATTTGCATTCTTTCAAATCACTGACAACCAGCCAAAGATAAATGATATCATAAAAAACAAACTGCAGAGTACCTGTAGCACTGGAATGACAGGACAGAGGGATTCGATAAATCTGTTCCAGGTCACAGCTGTCATCATCAATCGTCCCTGAAGCAGATACAGCAGAATGGCCTTGGCAGCAGCATTCACCTGCTCAACAGACACAGCATGCTATCAGACTCCCACTAAATTCTCCCACAGACCAATGCGTCATCAAATCTGAAAAAAATACAAACTGACTCTCTTTCCTCAAATACTCCTCTCTCCATGTATCATCCATATTCTGGTAGTAATGACTTTTCTCTCTTACTGTTTCTGTTCTTTTACCTTATCCATAAATGTGAAACTATTCTGTAGCTCCCTACAGCTAAGAGGAAACCGTAAGTAAATGTTTATCTCAGTCTATAAGATCAAGTGTATTCTGTATTTTCATTCACCCAGTTACTTTAACATTTCTCTTTATGTAAATAATAGCAGAACTGAACTCATACATCAAATTCACATTTCCTTGTAGCTTCTCATCAAGCTGTTCAATTTTATTAGAGCATTTCTTTGACTTGGTAGAGTAATCTTTTGCCCATATTTTTAACATATTATACCTCAGGTTTGGGTTCCTGAATACCAAATGCAGAGATTTCATATAGAACTTTTGGATGAAGCAGAAAATGAATTCCACTACAAAGTGAAGATACAGGTTGAGAGACATTATGGACACCTAAACATTCCTGTAAAATAATAGAAATATTTTGAAATTAGTGAATGATTTTTCTAAGACTCTTCTTTCTTCTGCTTATAATTTATTTACAATGAACTCTATATAGACTATCTAATGTTCAATGAGCAAAGTCTTCACTAAACAATCATTACCTCTAAATGTCAACAGATAAAAAAAGACATGACAAAATTCTAAAACCTTAACCTAATGTATTTGATTTGTGTCTTGATTTACTGAGACTTGGAAAGGAAAACAAAATTCAAAAAAAAAAAAAAAAAAGAAAGAAAGAACAAGTATTGGGAAAGAAATACTTGATGAAGCATACAAAAGGAGGAAACATTAAATCCTTTCTCAATTATAAAAGAAAATGTTTTCCTAGAAGCTATTTAATGTGAGAGAAAACAAAAGTGATCAAAAGTATTAATAGAATGTAAATACAATAAGTGGAATAACATATAATAATTAGTCACAAACCTAAACTCAATTTCTTTCATAATGCAAATTACTCTGTCTTTACAACTACTAACAATTCGCAGGTCAAAATATATAAATGGGATTTCATATACTTACATGCATATACATTATTATTTTTATTTTGAACTATTAACTCAATGCCACAAAAAAAAAAAAAAAAACACCTCTAAATTTTTAAAAACTAATGCTTC
>NW_026596962.1:6664698-6684439 GCF_907164565.1 Psammomys obesus | reverse complement strand
AAAAAAAAAAAAAAAAACACCTCTAAATTTTTAAAAACTAATGCTTCAGCATTAATGGTTAAAAGTAGCTGTCACTTCCTCAAGATACACATAATTTTATGAGCTTCATTTTATTCATCCATAAATGTAGTAATTCTCCTACATGCCTTCTATGGCCATCTCCCAGATGACACTACCAAAGGTATAGCTTTAAAAACCATCTCAGTGACTAGAGAGATGGCTCAGTGGTTAAGAACACTGGCTGCTCTTCAAAAAGACCCAGGTCAATTCCCAGCACATCACAGCTCACAACTGTCTGTAACTCTAGTTCTATTGGGCCTAACACCGCATACAGACATACATGCAGGCAAAACACCAATGCACATGAAAAAAAATTTTTTTAATCATCTCAGATGGGCATAGTGCCATCTGAGCACCATGGATTAAAAATCCCAGATTTCAGGATTAAAAACTTTGGTTTGGTAAAAAGGAGATTCAACTTAAATAGTCATCATTAACAAAAAAGAAGTAAATCTGAACTTATATAACAGAAAAGATGAATTAACCAAGTAGATCACAGATCCTTCAGGTAAACAAAACACTTGGTAAAAACAGGTATAGTATGGAACTACACTTTAGGCACACAAAACAAACAATGTGTTTTATTTACAAGCACATGCATATACAGTAAACATGGACAGAAAGACACATATCAACACCAAAAGTAGCTGAGATGTCTGTGTGACTGTATATTTCAATCGATATGAAGGCAGATCAGAAGAATGGCAAAATGCAAACACGAGTTACAGCCAGACAGATTTACAGGTGTTCGATTTATCGTGCAACCTTCCCAGAGCTAACTAATGACCAGTGTCCACCTCCGGACTACAGTTCCTAGCACTAACAGAGAACAAGCAGCACGCTCCACCTTCACAATCTCCAGGCAGCACCGGTAGGTCTCCAGCTTCCCCTGCGGCAATGGGTGAGACAGCAGGTGGAGAAGCACCTTCTGACTCTCTCCCTGGAGCACTGGACTAGCCTGTGCAGATTTCCAGCTGAGAGACAGGAAAAACAGCCAAGGATTACAAAGCATGCTGGGAAAGATCCCCTCCTACCCCGGTGCCTTGCAGTGCCATCTTCCCTTAATTAACTAAATGGTCGTGAACAGGCAAAAAAAAGAAAAAAGAAAAAGAAAAAAATTCTCTCTAAAGAAGAGAGAATAGAAACAAACAAAAACTCCTTAAAAACTCACTCTTACAGCCAGGCACATGACCTGTACCTTCAAGTTCAACACTCAGGGCACAGGGGTGGGCAGATCACTAAGTTCCACCCTGGACCACATACCCAGTTGCAGACTGGCCAGGGCTACCCAGTGAGAACGCATACAAAAGGTAATAAGTAAATACAATTTTAATAAAAACAACTTTGGACTTGGGCCAGGGAAATGTCTTAGAGGGTCGAGGTCCTTGCCACCCAAACCTGATGACCTGAGTTCAGTTCCCACACCTTGCAGAAGCAGAACGTATTCCCCTAAACTGTCCTCCTACCTCCACACATGGGGTGGGATGTACACCATGGCACGTTACACACACACACACACATTAATAAAAAAGAAAAAAAACTAAAATTAAAATTTGAGAGTTAACTGGTATTTGTCGTATTATGGAATTTATTATAGGATTCTGTTCCATTATCTCAAAATAAACTAACCAATGCATTAATGCGTTCTAAAATTCCATCTGAGAAAATTAGCAATTTTATAACTTATAAAAACGAGTATTAACCCTGGGGAATCATTTCTGCCCTGACTTCAGGTTTTGAGATTGGGTCTCACTGTGCAGTAAGGTGACTCAGCTCCAGCTGAGTCCCTTGCCTGTGTGCACTGAGCATTGGGCCTATAACCGTGAACCAGCACTTATGGCTATTTAACTAATAACTGCTGGAGTAGCTGACAATGTAGGGATGGCTACAAACGCACAAAAATCCAAGAGCTACACACTTACAGTTAACTAGCTTAATGCAGCTGTACAATTTAATAAACTAATACAATTGAACAGTGAGACCCATAAGGCAATTTAAATTACAATAGAAAACGTGTAAGGTCAGTTTCATTTCTATTATTCCCAAGCTTGCATGTTCGTGCATATTGTTCCGAAGTTTGTGTATCCAGGCGACACAACCATGCCTGCACGTGCATGCGCGCACACACACACTGCCCTATGTTAACATTGTCACATTTAAAACAGAAATATTACATCTTTGAACAAAGACAGATGATTTTCTTTATTATGGGGAAATGCTGATGATAGGAAAAGCTACGCAAGGCTTGGTCCGCCAGCTCCAATAATTCTAGGAGATTCTTTTCTTCCTGCAATAGAAAAAGAAAAAAAGATAGAAAATATGAAATTCATATACATTAAAACTCTCATGTTAACTAAGTACTTTCAAGAAATTAAACCATTAAGAGACCTTGTTTGCATTTAAGTCCACTTTCTGAAAATTCAATCTAAAAATATCAACCTAGAAGCCAAAGTATGTGGGAAATCACAATGAAATGTCAGCAGAGACTGTTCATTATTTGGGTTTCATTTCTGACCTCTGTGTCTAAAAGATTAGGTGGTATATTTTATCACCTACCATCCTGGCAATTTCTGGAAACAAGAAGGCACCTACATGCATACAGACTGCAGGATGCACAAAAACAGCCACTTAAAGATTTAGAACTGCAAAAGAAGAAAGAGGAAGCCAGTGGCATCAAGAAGTGACAAAAAGGGGGGGGGGGCGTCAGGCTAGGTAGCTCAGGCCTTCATCCTAGCTCCTGAGGAGGCTGAGGCACAAGTGTAAGGCCGACTACGACCACAAAATAAAGGCCAGTCTGATCAATTTACAGAAAGCAAACAAACAAGCTAAGCTGGAAGCTCAGTTCAGCTTCAGCGGTAAAGCGCTTACCCAGCAGGAACAAGGCCTGAGAGCCCATGTCCAGTACAGGAAAAGGAAATAAGAGAGCAGGGAATCATATGAAAGAAGGGGAGTTAGTATGATATGGAAAGGATAGGAGCTCTACAAGTACCAAATATATCCGGGCACAGGGTCTTTTCTGAGACTGACACTCAACCAAGGACCAACTGTGGACATAACATAGAACTTCTGCTCGGATGTGGCCCGTGGTAGCTCAGTAACCAAGCAGTTTTCCAAAGTAAGGGGAACAAGGACTATTTCTAACAGGATCTCAACGGCAGGCTCTTTGACCTCCCCCCCGCCCCCGCCCAGGGGAGGAGCAGTCCTGTTAGGCCACAGAGGAGGACTTTGCAGCCAGCCTTGAAGATACCTGATAAAACAGGGTCAAATGAAAGGGGAGGAGGTCCTCCCCTATCACTGGACTTGGAAAGGGGCAGGGAGGAGACCAGGGAGGGAGTTGGGGAGGGGGAGGGAATAAGGGAGCGGGTTACAGCTGGGACACAGAGTTAACAAATTGTAACTTAAAAAAAATAAAAATAAAAATTAAAAAAAAAAAAGGAAATAAGAGAGAACATAAGGCAAAAATAAGAAAAAATCATAATAAATAAATGAAGGAAAATTATAAACACAAGGTTCAGAGATACTTCAAAAGGAGTAAGGACTGTGTGCTTACTCTTCAGGACCCATTTTGATATCCTCAGATGCTACACATGCTTCTATTTGAGGCAATGTCATCTCTGCAACCCATCTCTGGGATCCACTAGCCTTTCAGCATAATATGTTACATTTCAATAGTATTTTTACATGAGATAAATGGTAATAATTACTGCTTCAATACTTTACCTTAAGACTCCCAGTATCTTACAAATATTAACTCAAGCCTACAATTAACAACTACAAAAGTATCAGGTTCTCCATGAAAACATGTAGCAACTATTATAAAAGATAAAAGCAAAATTTTATCTAGATGTCTCTAAGTATGCACTAGCATATCTCTCAGAATTGTGATTAAATCAGTAATCATTGAGTTCCCACAACTATGAAACATTTACACAGGCAACTGATGCTAACTGTAAGACATAATAGTTAACTGACACTGACAATTCTATGAATGCACACTATTCAGGACTCTGACATCTCAGTGTTACATTTTTATAAATTATTTCTTATTTTAATCAGACTGCAGGTCCATTCAATAAATCATATATCAACAAGCAACTTACTGGTTGTATGTCTATCAGATGAAACAGTACAGGTTCGAGTAGGGGATTATTTGCAAAATATTTTACCTCTTTCTCCACTTCAGACAAGAAGTTACAGGAACATTCAATTGAATAAACAGCCTCTGCAGTTTGCTTATAAATGCTGTAGTTTTTAGAATCCAACTGTTCCAAATAAGCTACAACGGCATCATGAATCTCTGAATATTCCAAAGAAATAGGCATGTCCAAAGAGACAAGGAATAGTGCTGTTGACATGGATTCTGGCAGAAACTCTCTCGCCTTGATTAAAAAAAAAAAAGTTAAATATTTTCTAAAGTGCTTTTTTAGAAACAAACTGAACACTCTAATATTAGCTGAGTTTCTTTATAATAAATTTTCTAACAAAAATCTATGCTTTTTCAAGACAAAGCTGTACTTCCCAATATATCAATATATCACCTACTTCTATGTTTTAGTCAGTGGAATATCTCTCTGCTCAAAATGTCTCAGATACAAATATAGACACTTTACCCCAGACCAGGAGACTAGATACCGTCCTCCTCCAACACCGTTAATCTTTCCCTACCTGGTGCCCTTTGTTTACACCTCTGCTTTGAAGGCACGGAACCTTCCCACCAGCAATGGCGGAGGGTTCCCCTTTCTCCACATCCTCTCCAGCATGTGTTGTCACTTGAGTTTTTGATCTTAGCCATTCTGAGGAGTGTAAGGTGAAATCTCAGGGTTGTTTTGATTTGCATTTCCCTGATGACTAAGTATGTTAATCATTTAGGTGTTTCTCTGCCATTCTACATTTCTCTATAGAGAATTCTCTGCTTAGCTCTGTACCCCATTTTTTAATTGGATTACTTGATTTGCAGCTTTATAACTTCTTTAGTTCTTTCTATATTCTGGATATTAGCCCACTGTCAGATAAAGGGTTGGTGAAGATTCTTTCCCAGTCTGTAGGCTTTCGTTTTGTTCTGATGACAGTGTCCTTTGCCTTACAGAAGCTTTTCAGTTTCATGAGGTCCCATTTATTGATTGTTGCTCTTAGAGCCTGTGCTACAGTTGTTTTGTTTAGGAAGTTGTCTCCTGTGCCAATGAGTTCTAGGCTCTTCCCCACTTTTTCTTCTAACTGATTTAGTGTATCTGGTTTTATGTTGAAGTCTTCTATCCACTTGAACTTTAGTTTTGTGCAGGGTGCTAAATATGGATCTATTTGCATTTTTCTACATGTAGACATCCAGTTAGATCAGCACCATTTGTTGAAGATGCTGTCCTTTTTCTATTGTACTGTTTTGGCTTCTTTGTCAAAAATCAAGTATCCATAGGTGTATGCATTTATTTCTGGGTCTTCTATTTGATTCCACTGATCCATCATTCTGTTTCTATGCCAGTACCGTGCAGTTTTTATTACTATTGCTCTATAATACAGCTTGAGATCAGGGATGGAAATACCTCTAGAAGATCTTTTATTGTACAGGATCGTTTTGGCAATTCTGGATTTTCTATTTTTCCATATGACGTTAAGATTTGTTCTTTCAAGGTCTGTAAAGAATCATGTTTGGAATTGTATTGAATCTGTAGATTGCTTTTGTCAGGATGGCCATTTTCACTATGTTAATCCTACCAATCCATGAGCCCAGGAGAGCTTTCCATCTTCTGATATCTTCTTCAATTTCTTTCTTCAGAGACTTCAGAGACTGTTTTTTTTTCAAACAGGTCTTTCACCTGCTTGGTTAGATTCACAGCAGGGTATTTTATGTTATTAGTGGCTATTGTAAAGGTTGTTGTTTCCCTAATTTCTTTCTCAGCCCTTTTGTCTTGCGTATACAGGAGGGCTTCAGGTTGTTTTGAGTTAATTTTGTATCCAGCCACTATGCTGAAGTCTTTATTTGCTGAAGGAGTTCCCTGGTAGAATTTTTGGGGTCGCTCATGTATACTATCAGATCATCTGCAAATAGTGATACCTTGACTTCTTCCTTTCCTATTTGTATCCTCTTGATCTCCTTTAGTTGTCTATTGCTCCAGCTAAGACTTAAAAGTACTATGTTGAAGAGGTAGGGAGAGAGTGGGCAGCCTTGTCTTGTCCCTGATTTCAGTGGGATTGATTTAAGTTTCTCTCCATTGAGTTTGATGTTGGCTATAGGCTTGCTGTATATTGGCTTTACTATGTTTAGATATGTGCCTTGTATTCCTGATCTCTCCAAGACTTTAAACATGAATGGGTGTTGGATTTTGTCAAATGCTTTTTCAGCATCTAAAGAGATGATCATGTGGTTTTTCTCCTTCGGTTTGTTTATATGGTAGATCAAATTGATGGATTTCCATATATTGAACCACCCCATGCCTGGGAGGAAGCCTACTTGGTCATGGTGGATGATCTTTTATGTGATCTTGGATTCACTTTGCAAGGTCAGTCTTCTACGTATGAAAGAATAAGGAACATAAAGAACAAGCAAAGGAGAATTGGTGACGTGGAGATACTGTAATGAAATAACATAACCTAGAAAGTCTAACTCATTTTAGTTTAGGAACTCCAGTGAGAAAAATAATAGCTGGGTCTGAATTAAGCATTAAGCAGAGAAGAGAATACATAGTACTTGATATTCATTCCCTTCCTTTTTCCTCAAGGAGGAATTCTGACATTTTCTCTCTGCATATTTATATTTGAAACTGTTACATCAACAACTCAAAACACTGTGCTAAGATCCTAAATGTAAGTCTTGCATGGCACAGCATTATGTAAAAGTTTGTTAAAAATGGGGAGCTCCAGGTTGGGATTTAGCTCAGCAGTATGGTGCTTGCCCAGCAACCATAAGGCCCTGTGTTGCCAACAAGAGAGGGTGTGGAGAACAAGGAATTCAGCCCCTTTGGTCCTACCCTGATGAATCAGAATATGGATTAACAAGATCTCTCGGAGATCCACTTGCTCATTATATTTCAGAATGTACTACTGTGAATCACTCACTCAGCAGCAGCAACGACACCTCACAGCCCTGGTGTATGAAGTCCTCCTCGCTTTTACCTCCACTTGCAAGCTGAGAATACAAGTATATTCCTAGAATACACTTGCATCTTGGATTCTGCTTCTTCTGGTTCAGGTAGTATTTTCAGCTCACCCCCCTTCCTGCCCCAAATATTTACCCAAGTGAAAGAATCTTCATTTTTATTTCCCAATTTAGTTCACCCAGCTAAGATATTTCTCACAAGATTAAAAGGAAAATCACTGTGAACATGGCTCAAATTCCCCTCCAATTGTTAGGGACTCCTCACAGGCAGAGGGCAGCAAAACCTCACATTTCTAAACAATGGAGAATGAGGAGCAATGGAAGCACATTTCTGTTAGATGCCATTTTAAAGTACTGAGTTAACTGAAGCAAACATAACCAAGTAACCTATAAATACTTAATTATAATTTCCTGCAATACTTAGAACTAATCTGTTGAAGTCATCAGTTAAAAACACAAATATACTACCAAAAATTACAGATACTGATTTATCTTCTGAAAAAAAAAAAAATGACGAATAATCTATGTTCAAAGTAAACAAACAACACAGTCAGACTCTGGACATATTATATACACACTAACCATACAACACAATTTACATATATATAAGCATAAGTACATAGGCACATGTACATGTGTCCAGTTCAGGTGGTAAGTATTGTCTGGAAACATAAATCTGGGGGTGTAAACAAGTAGATAGCTTTAAGAATCACAAATAAGGAAGTTCATGAGGGCCAAGGTCAGTGCTAGGGTTCTACATTGTAATTTTTCACAATATAAAATGTATATTTTAAATATAAAACTTTGGTTTTTTCCCAAAATGACCTGCCAATATATTGCATATCTTAAATATTATTAGAAAATAGAATTGCTACTATATTCTCCACAAAACTCTAAGAGCAAACTAAAATGGTTACTAAGGGCAATAAAAAGGCACAGGAAGCAGCTCTCTACTTGTCATGATCTCCCCTATGCCTTCTGTGGTGATAACATTTTTCAGGAAATGTCTCCTGACTCCAAAGAAACTAAACTTTTCAAGACCTTGACATCAAGCTAATAATGTACCTTAAGATCATTTAAGACTGTGTACTCAACCTGCTACCGTACTGTGTACTCAGCTTGCTCAACTTTAACCTGACTTAATTAAGTAACCAACCTTACTATGCCATGAACTTTCCATGCAATCGGCTTGTACAAGCTAAGCTAAATGCAGTCCTAATCCTAACTTACATACTCTTGTATATTTCTGACCCAGAATAATGTATATACGTGTGTTGTGGTAATCATTTGATGAAAGCAGACAAGAGGGTGAAAGCAACCTTAAAATAAATATTCACTACAAATATTTAAACAACCTATGGATATAGATTGGTAACAACTGTTTGCAGTGTGGAGTGCCACGTGGGGTCAGTAACTCACTCTCCTGGAAAGAATTCTTATTCCCTTCCCATGTTGTTTCCTGCACTATTCAATAAATACAGAGAAATGACAGGACAGGCATAATAAACATCAGACATAGACAAACAGACATCTGAAACAGACACATACAATAGACAAAGGATAGACAGGCCAGTAGCTACAACCCACAGAGGGCACAGAAAGACAAGCGGAGAATTTAAATTTGGACTCACTCTTGGTTAAACTAATCCAAGAGGATGTTGCTTTGTTTTCATTTCCAAATGGGACACTGATGCATATTAAGATTATCTTTAATGCATTAACTGACACACCTTCATTAAAATAGACCCTTTTTTTATAATAACACTATAAAATACCTGTACATGAATGATGTGTGACATTTTAGCATGAACAGTCAAAATCAGAGATAGAACTGAATTTATAGTTATATAGTCAGGGCCACTGAGACGGCTTAGCATGTAAAGGCACCTGCCACCATGCCTCTTCACCTGATTTCCATGCTCAGGACCCACAAGGTAAAGAGAAGAGACATTCAATGCCCACACGAAGTATTTGACCTACCATGCCACATGTACCCAGACACACACGCTAGATAATAAACGTTAAAAAAGTAAAATAGAAAAACAAAAACTATGTAGTCAAGAAGATTTGTAAATCATATTTACGCCTATGTGAGCCCATACATGCTTAGAACAAAATAGTATTTGACAATGAAAATTAAAAATTGCTTGAACAAGCAGCAACAATGATAAAGCTCAAAAGACAAGAACTTGAGAAGACTTCACAGTTGCATTAACTAATCATCAAAGCAGACAAAACGGTCTGCAAAGAGAAGTCCTTCCTGAAGGAGTTCAGCTGAGAGGATGAGGTGGAGTATGGATAGGAAGAGGCCCATGACAGGCTGGCAATGTTCTGTCTATTCGAGGAGGTGGAGTAAGGGATAGGAAGAGGTGGGCTCTAGGTTGAAACATTCAACTGCATATTTCCTGAATATATGTTAAAAGTGTAACAAAAATTACCCCAAAGCCTTCATAGAATATGGTTTTTGACTGAATTTTTATTTTAAATGGTCTGATTAAGCTGTCATTATTAAACTACTGCATAATTTCAGAAATAGTATTGAGCCATAAACATAAGACATACTGGCTGTAGGCACTTCCAACTTTTTCAACTTCTCAAAAGTACTTCTTTTTAATAATTTTCCCACATATACAAACACAATTATATTTCCAAGTCCAACTTTTTTACTTATTCTCCAATAAAAATGATCAAATGTACAGAACTAGAACATATTTTTAGTATACCTATAATAAAAACATGTTCATTTTGATCAAAGCAATACAGACTTAAACCAAAATATAAGTAAATACACACAGACACTTAGCATAGTGTTACTCCTTACATTAAAAAATCCTAAATTTCATTTCCAGAGGAATGCCTTTATAAATTACAAAACATTTTTATGGCAAAATATCACTGTCCATTAAAATTTATGAAGTGCCTAAGTGGACAATGTATACTAGATAATAAGGAATCATAAAAGCATAATTTCCATAGTCTCAATTTGATTATAAAAGAAAAAGGTAGACCTCAAATTAATTTGAAATCATAAATTTTATTCTTCTTTGTGTATTAAAATGTTCTCTAAAAAAATTATTTTATATTTTGAATAAAAAGACCAGAATTTAAAAAGAAAGGATTGGGTAAAACAGAAAAGTAGATTTTATAAAAGCACTTAAAAACTAGAAGAAAGCTTAATAATATCAAAGGTAGAAAAGTAGCTTTGTAAAGGAGTATACCAATCACATAAAGAACTTTCAAAAGACATACTAATTAACTTGAACTCATACAATTAGCTCAAGCCATCAAGATAGCTTAGATACTAAATGAGTGACCCCAAAAACTCTACCAGGGAACTCCTACAGCTGATAAACACCTTCAGCAAAGTGGCCGGATATAAAATTAACTCAAAAAAATCAGTAGCACTCCTGTATACAAAAGACAAAAGGGCTGAGAAAGAAATTAGAGAAACAACACCATTCACAATAGCCACAAATGACATAAAGTACCTTGGCGTAACCCTAACCAAGGAAGTCAAAGACTTGTATGAAAAAAATTTCAAGTCTCTGAAGAAAGAATTAGAGGAAGATATGAGAAGATGGAAAGATCTCCCATGCTCATGGCTTGGCAGGATTAACATAGTAAAAATGGCCATCTTAACCAAAAGCAATCTACAGATTTAATGCAATTCCCATCAAATTGCCAACACAATTCTTTACAGACCTGGAAAGAAAAATTCTCAACTTCGTATTGAATAACAAGAAACCGAGAATTGCTAAAACAATCCTCTACAATAAAAGATCTTCTGGAGGTATCTCCATCCCTGATCTCAAGCTGTACTATAGAGCAACAGTTATAAAAACTGCATGGTACTGGCATAGAAACAGAATGGTGGATCAATGGAATCGAACAGAAGACCCAGAAATAAACCCACACACTTACGGACACCTGATTTTTGACAAAGATGCCAAAACCATACAATGGAAAAAAGACAGCATCTTAAACAAATGGTGCTGGTCTAACTGGATGTCTACATGTAGAAAAATGAAAATAGATCCATACTTATCACCCTGCACAAAACTGAAGTCCAAGTGGATCAAAGACCTCAACATAAAACCAGACACATTAAATCGGCT
Source organism: Psammomys obesus (assembly GCF_907164565.1). Lineage (NCBI taxonomy): Eukaryota > Metazoa > Chordata > Mammalia > Rodentia > Muridae > Psammomys > Psammomys obesus. Next base: position 6,673,174 of record NW_026596962.1, on the reverse strand, counting down.
AGAAAAAAAAGTGGGGAATACCCTAGAACTCATTGGTACAGGAGAAAACTTCCTAAACAGAACACCAACAGCACAGGCTCTAAGAGCAACAATCAATAAATGGGACCTCATGAAATTGAAAAGCTTCTGTAAAGCAAAGGACACTGTCATCAAAACAAAGCGACTGCCTACAGATTGGGAAAGAATCATCACCAACCCTCTATCTGACAGAGGACTCATATCCAATATATATAAAGAACTAAACAAGCTGAAAAGCAACAAACCAAGTAATCCACTTAAAAAATGGGGAACAGAGCTAAAGAGAGAATTCTCTGCAGAGGAATATCGAATGGCAGAGAAGCACTTAAAGAAATGCTCAACCTCATTAGCCATTAGGGAAATGCAAATCAAAACAACCCTGAGATTTCACCTTACACCCATCAGAATGGCCAAGATGAAAATCTCAAGGGACAACACATGCTGGAGAGGTTGTGGAGAAAGGGGAACGCTTCTCCACTGCTGGTGGGAATGTAAACTGGTACAACCACTCTGGAAATCAATCTGGCGCTTTCTCAGACAACTAGGAATAGCGCTTCCTCAAGATCCAGCCATACCACTCCTAGGCATATACCCAAAAGAGGCGCAAGTACACAACAAGGACATTTGTTCAACCATGTTTGTAGCAGCTTTATTTGTAATAGCCAGAAGCTGGAAAAAACCCAGATGCCCCTCAACTGAAGAATGGATGCAGAAACTGTGGTACATCTATACAATGGAGTATTACTCAGCAATGAAAAATAAGGAAATCATGAAATTTGCAGGTAAATGGTGGGACCTGGAAAGGATCATCCTGAGTGAATTGACCCAGAAGCAAAAAGACACTCACGGTATATACTCACTCATATAAACATACAATATAGAATAAACCCACTAAAAGCTGTACATCTAAACAAACTAAGCAAAAGAGAGGACCCTAACTAAAATGTTCAATCCCCATCCTGAAAGGCAAAGAGGATGGACATCAGAAGAAAACGAAAATAGGAAACAACCTCGAAACCCGCTACAGAGGGCCTCTGAAAGCCAGAAGAAAACAGGAAACCACCTTGAAACCTGCCACAGAGGGCCTCTGAAAGCTTCTGCAGTATAGACTGTCAAAGCAGATGCTGAGCCTGATGGCCAACTGATGGGCAGAGTGAATGGAATTTTATGTAAGAAGTGGGAAATAGTAAGAGCTGGAGGGAACGGGAACTCCACAAGCAGAGCAACAGAACAAGATAATTTGAACACAGGGAACTTCCCAGAGACTCATACTCCAACCAAGGACTATTTGTGGAGATGACCTGGAACCCCTGCACAGGTGTAGCCCATGGCAGTTCAGTGTCCAAGTGGGTTACATAGTAATGGGAAGAGGGACTGCCTCTGACATAATCTGATTGGCCTGCTCTTTGATCACTTCCCCCTGGGGGGGGGAGCAGCCTTACCAGGCCACAGTAGAGGACAATGCAGCCACTTTTGATGAGAACTGATAGACTAAGATCAGAAAGGAGAGGAGAACCTCCCCTATCAGTGGACTTGGGGAGTGGCATGCATGCAGAAAGGGGAGGGAGGGTGGGATCGGCAGGGGAGGAGGGAGGGGCTTATGGGGGGATACAAAATGAATAAAGTGTAATTAATAAAAAATAAAAAAAATAAAAAAAAAAAACAAACAGCCAAGTTCAACTATCAGCCATACAAATCAATTAGGTTTTTTGAAGATTTTATTTTGTTTTTGCGCCTGTACATGTACATGTAAGCACACACGTGGGCACCCAGAGTGTCCCGTCCTATCTTTTGAGGTAAAACTACAGGTGCCTGTGAGCTGCCCAGAGTGGATGCTAGGAAGTAAAGTCAGGTCTCTCCAAAAGCACTAAGCGTTCTTAAACACTGAGCCATCTCTCTAGCCTTTAAAATATCACAATAGTTCATACTACAAAACATACGTTTTTTAATTCTTTTGGCAAGCTGACAAAAGAAAATATCAAGTAATTATATAGCCGGTAAAAAGAGGCAACCAAAGAAAACCTTCAAGATGCACGTGTGTCATCAAAAAAATAAATCAAAGTCACTGAAGTTATTACGCTGGAATATACAACTGAGAGTACAGCATATAGGAAAATAGATTAATACTAAGAAACCAACCTTGATCAACACCTGATCCTAACGGCTCTGCTTATCTATTTTGAAAAGTCAATGTAAGATAAAATAGATGACATTAGCATATTCTAGCTAGGATATAATTTCTGAAAGGCTGGAAACTATGTATTACATATGCCAAGGAATTTGGGGTACAGGGACAAGTAAAAATCTCTACCTAGCTGTAAAGAAACAGTGCCTAACCTTACCAGAATGATAAGCATCAAGAGGTATGCTACTCGCTCGCAGAGATGAGTGTGAGTACACCTGTAATGACATCCATTCACTTTTAAAGGTCCAGTAATTATATAGGTATACATATGTGTATGTCTATATACATGAGGTATTTGTAAGGCTTGCTACATGATTAGTACAAGTAAAAATAATAGGGTGAAATGAATTAGAATTAAAGACATGGCCATTTCCCTTCATATGCGCCCAGGAGTTGAAAACAGGCTCACTGATCAAGAGCACTTGTTGCTCTTGCAGAGGACCAAGGTTCAATTCCTGGCACCCAAACAGCAGCTCACAATCATCTGTAACTCCTATTCCAGAGGTCCTGATGCCCTCTTCTGACCTCTATCAGTACCAGGTACACAATGGTGCTCATACTCACATGCAGATAAAACACTCACACATAAAATAAACAAATAATTTTTAAATGAAACCAGGCAAGTCAAGAATATAAATACATATGTTAAATAAAAGCAAACTTTAGACAAGATTAAGTTCCATGAGACCAGTTCTACATCCAGTTTCTAATACTACTAACCAACTACAGGCAATGAATTAAATACTCATTAGGTAAACAATGAAGGAGTACACACGAGTGCAGAAAACTCAAATGCATTTAACATATGCAAAAATAAAAATCCCTTTCTATCAAATGATTTGCCCAACTGTTCGAGGTGCTACTCACTTTCTCTATCTCTCTCAAAACTGCTGTACCTTGGGGAACAGAGGAAGCCATGAGTAATGTGTAAGGAGAGAAAGAAGTCTTGAGTGATGCGTACTGATAACAGGGGCACAACCATATCCAGCACCCCAATATCTCAGACCATGGCATGGCGATCTTCCTCAGTCAGGCTCAGGGAACTGGCAAACCCTTCCTGTGATCCAAGAATGTGTATTTAGGGAAGGCTGACAGGTGTGCAGAAACCAGCACCCACAGCTCTCTCTTAGAAAACTGCAGGCTGAGCTGCTCCCAGAGAGACCTCCTACCCAGACTAGCTAAACTTCCTTCCTCACTCAGCTATCCACAATAAAACTTCCTCCTTCACACTGGGTTTTCAGGTGGCTCTTGGCGTGTCTCCATCTTAGCCCACCTGATACGTGTGTGTGTGTGTGTGTGTGTGTGTGTGTGTGTGTGTGTGTGTCTTTTCTATCTTTATTCCTTTGTCACCTGAGTCAGTTTTCCAGGACCAAGTTGTGCAGGTTCAATAGGAATATGCAAAGAAAGAGAAAGAGAAAAGTAAAGAGAAAGAGAAAGAGAAAGAGACGAAAGAAAGAGACGAAAGAGAAAGAGACAAAAGAGAAAGAGAAAGACAAAGGGGTAGAAGAGAAGAGGGAGAGGGAGGGAGAAAAAGGAAGTGCATGCTAGGTGTAAAACATGGGGTAAGCAGAACCCAGAAAGAGGCAGTTACGCTTGACTTTAAAATTATATTTTAGTACTCTGAAGGAGATTCTGCTAGCAGTGTTTTCTTTATAGATTATACTCATCTCCCTAACTGTAAGGATTCTTTAGGTTTTCAGAGTTCCACAAGTTTGGGTTTAGTGTAGTGAGTCTTTATAGTTAGTGTTGATCTGCCCACTCTGAAATAGTCCCTGGGCTTCTAGCCAGCCTGCCCAGATCTGTGTTCAGGTTCTCTTTCTCCAGGTGTACAAGTGGTTGGGGCTGTGGGCTCTCTTGTGCTTGGCCTTGAGCTAAAGCAGGAAGATACCAGCGCCCTTGTCTGTGAGGTTAGGTTTGAGGAGGCATATGCCTTCTTAGGTGGGGACTCCTTTATAGCAGAGCACTGGCCACTACAAAGCAGGCTGGGCAGCACCTCAGGAAATAGCTCTGCTTCAACCTCTTGGTGGACAAGGCCAGCAGCAGCTCCTATAAGCAGCCCCGAGAAGAGGCCTGAGATAAGGGAAGGATCTTACTGGTTCTCAAGTTGTTCTAGTTTTTGAACAAGATAACCCAAACACCCAGGCTAGAGGCCACCATGTTTTCTCTCCATAACCAGATTCCAGAGATCACAGGAACTGCTACTGAACCAGCAGTCAAGCTGCATCAGAAGCATTTAAGAGGCATGGAGAAAGCCTTGGGTGATGTGTGACAAATGACGTCCTCTGTATGTGCACTGATGACATGGCACAGCCATGTCGAGGAGCCCAGTGCCTCGGCCACACGGAGAATGTCAGGAGTCTCCAAAGCCTGTGACAGGTGTGCCGTGCATGCGAGAATGACCCAGCGTAGCGACCCTCCGATAGGCCTGCCACCCAACCCTGCTCCCCTGTAACGGGGGCTCAGAGTGACAACGGTCCCCCAGGCTCGTGTAAGTCAATGTCTGCGCCCAGTTGGGGACTGTTTAGGAGGGACTAGAAGGTGTGGCCATGTGCAAGGGGTGTGTCACTGCAGGGGGGACGCGCGGTTCCAAAATGCCAGGCCAGGCCGAGGTTACTGTCCCTCTCTCCACCTGCCTCTGTCGCTGAGTCTCTATCTCTCTCTGTGTCTGTCTGTCTATGCCTCTCCTTCTGTGTCTCTGTCTCTTTGTACATGTATCTATTTCTGTGTCTGTCTGTCTATCTCTCCCTGCTGCTGGTGGATAAGATATAAGTTCTCACCTTACTGCTCCACTGCCTTGCTTGCCTGCCGCCATGCTCCCCACCATGCCTCTAAAACTGTAAGCAAACCTGGAATTAAATGCTTTCTTGTATAAGCTGTCTTGGGTCTCATGATGTCTCCTCACAACAACTGAACGGTAACTAGACTGAAGCCCCCTACCAAAATTAGCTAAACCTATGTCTTTGTTCAGCTGTATACAATAAAAACAAACCACCTCCTCGACACAGATGTATAAAATAAATACACTTAAGTTTCTGGGTTGCTGCAGGAGGTGTGCGTCTCCATCAGAGCAAATAGCCCACCTGATCCCAGTTTTCTGTACAGGGGTCTGTGCGTCTGTCCTTTCTTCATTCTCTCATCACCCTAATCAGGTTTCCAGGGGCAAGCCATGCAGAACACAGTGCATATATTTTGAAAATATTCTAAAGGAGAACAGACCTCCACACCATTAAATAGCACTTACAATCTTCGGTAACTTTTAAGCACCCTGCCTCTTCTCCCTTACCTTTTCGACGGGGAGAAGGACCTGCAACAGTCGAACTGTGAACAGCGTGATGCTGACAAAGGCCATCCTGTGATGCACCGACAGGGCCTCTGCCTGCTCCAAGCTAAAACCGTTTCTACGGTAACACATGGTTTCTCCAAGGGACCCCAGTACTTGCAGCAGTTTCTCTTTCTGGAAACATTCAGACAAGACAAAACTAAACAAACAATCAATTTTGCATGTAAATATGCAAATGCCATTGAGAATACATAGAATATTATTGTTAAAATATTACCATTAACAAACCAACACAAAAATTTATTTCATTCAACAAAAATAACCAACATCTGATGATAATAAAAAGTACAAAAGAATGGCAAATGCACTAACACTGTAAAGAAAAGCTACAGTTCTTGAGTATTTAAGAAAAACTCCTTCATCTAATGTCCATCCCATTTGTCTTTCTAAGTGAGGACTGATCATCTTACCCTGGGTTCTCTTTCTTGTTTATCTTCTTTAGGTGTATAGGTTTCAGTATGTTTATCCTATCTTATGGGTCTATATAAGTGAGTATATGCCATGTGTATCTTTCTGCTTTTGGGATACCTCACTCAGGATGATCGTTTCTAGGTCCCACATTTGCCTGCAAATTTCATGATTTCCTCATTTTTAATTGCTGAGTAGTATTCCATTGTGTGAAAGTACCACAATTTCTGTATCCATTCCTCAGGTGAGGGACATCTGGGTTGTTTCCAGGTTCTGGCTAGTTCAGGATCCAAGTGGGTACCCTAATAAGGGGTACAGGGACTGTTTCTGACATGAACTCAATGGTGGGCTCTTTGACCTCCCCCCCACAAGGGAGAAGCAGCCCTGCTAGGCCACATAGGAGGACTTTGCAGCCAGTCCTGAAGATACGTGATAAACCAGGATCAGATGAAAGAGGAGGAGGTCCTTCCCTATCAGTGGACTTGGAAAGGGGCCAGGAGGAGATGAGGGAGGGTGGGATTAGGAGGGAAAGAGGGAGCGGGATACAGCTGGAATACAAAGTTAACAAACTGTAACTTAATATTAAAAAAATAATAAATAATGTCAAAAAATAAAAATAAAATTTCTATCTTAAAGAAAAAAAAAAACTCCTAACTAATAATAACAAAAACAACGAAATACAAAAGCTTACTGGACTATAAGCTACCCCCAGTTTCCAATGCCTGATTTTCTGAACTGGAACAAAGACACAATAGACCTTGCTTCAAATGTGTGTGTGTCAAACTTACTATGGGTGAATTCAACGGCAAATATAATGGGGAAGAGGAAGTAATTTAACAGATATATTCTCATATTGATTCAAATGTCATTAAATAATAAAACAGAAACCAAAGAACTAAAAGAACAACTGTCAAATTATGTCAACTTTCTTCTCAAGTAGTAGGGTTTTTCCAAGAGGAAATATTTTACCATCATAAATTTCCATGTAACTTACCACTTAACCAAAACATTGCATCTTTATAGTAAAAGGTAAGTGTAACATCTGAAGAAAATCATAAAGCTAAAGAGACTGACTTGCCAAGTAATGCCAAGATAGACCAAAATCTATCATAGGGATGGTGGCATGTGCGCTAAACTACCTGGTCCATAACAGGCTTCCATGAGACAGCGCAGCAGGACAGTGGCAGAGCACACTGGAGTCTTGCTCCCGCATGTCTACAGGAAAACTGAAGTGGGAAACCTGCACCCTGAGAGCACTACGCACTCACTGCAAGTCACTGAGGAACGTAGAAGCAAGGAGTCCTGAAGACAAAAGGGGGCGGCTTGTCAGTGACCTACAGCGACAGCAATGACACAGAGATTGAAATGAGACAAAATGAAGGACAACAAGAGGAGCTGGAAGTTATCTGCAAGAATAGCTGAGCCCCCAGCTCCCTGACCTAACTGTCAGGTGCATAAGGGAGAACGCAGGCCTGACTGCACACGCTAAGTAGAGGGGTGCTCCAGGAAAATGCACTCTGTGCTTAGCAATAAATTTTCTGTTTCAACACAGCACTTTTTATTACTTGAAATGAATAAAAGTATTCTACTCTAGAAGCTTCAGTACACTGCTTAACAAAACTAAATTACAGAATGTCAGACATGACTGAACTATTTAGAACTATCCAGAAATATGAGTATATATCCTCAAGTACTTCATTTCTAATTGATAAAAATACATTTTATCACTCATTTACTGTCTATCTTTCATCTTAAAGTTTGTCAAAGTAGGAACATAGAGGAATTTCAGGTTTTTGCTTCTTTTGATATAACACTGAAGAAAACACCTTTACCAAAGAGGTATTTATTCTTAAGTAAACCATGTATCATTCCAAGTACTGATGGCTGACCAAGCATTTTCTTACATACCAATTAGTACTTATATAACAGATTTAATCTTTACAGGAAAAAAGATTCCACTGAGTCACAAAAGATCAGCAGCCAAAAGTAAAAAGTGAATGACTAACATTCACAGATAAATGTTCTGGCCAAGAATCTCTTTAAAACCTGATAATCCATTCCTCTCATTTCTAAAGATAAAATAACTTGCTGAAAACCTTCAATATGTGAAAAAAATCTTTTTTTAAAAAGTACTATAAAGGAGTATAACTTTAAAGAAAAACTAAAATAAAAAATATTTTATCAGAAACTAGGGATGCAGTTCAGTTAGCTGACTTACTGCTCAGCATGCCGTAATTTAATACCGTTGCAAGGTAGCTCATGCTTATAATCCCAACATTTAGGAAGCTGATGCAAGAGGATCAGAAGTTCAAGATCATCTTTGGCTACACAGCAAATTGGAGGCCAGTACATGAGACTGTCTCAGAAACAAAAAAAGCAAACAAATGAATACTATTATCTGAAATTGAAGGGCTTGAAAACACATTATACCTATTATACATCATTTATTTATCTCTTCAAGACATATGTACCATGAAAAAAGAAAGAAAGAAAGAAAGAAAGAAAGAAAGAAAGAAAGAAAGAAA
>NW_026596962.1:6617695-6664688 GCF_907164565.1 Psammomys obesus | reverse complement strand
GAAAGAAAGAAAGAAAGAAAGAAAGAAAGAAAGAAAGAAAGAAAGAACACTAAGTATTTGCATATGTGGTGCTGTTGTAGTTAGAAACTTAACAGCCTCCAGAGTCGAAGTGCTAAAGGCTTGGTCTCCAGGGAGAAGCTATCAGGAGGCAGAGGCCACTGAAATAGCCTTAGGTCACTGAAGGCTTTCATCTGAAGAGGACTGAGGGACCTTAGCCTCTTCCTTTCTTTGTGCTTCTTAGCTGTGAGGTATGCAGACTACCATCATGCATAGACAACCACTGTTGCCACACACAGCTACTTGGAACCCAAAGCACTGGGTCCACTTAGTCTTAAACTATAAGCTCTAATACTGTGAGTCAAAATAACCCTGACAGGTTAATTGCCTTGTTATTCATTACAGCACGAGAAAGCTAACTAATGCATATGTATTTATTATGTACATGCACTATCTGTATTTCAGATAGTGTTTTTATGTTCTGACTTCTATTCCTAAGGATTTCTAAAAGCCCATTTCTAACAGCCAAAACAAATATTTTGGGTTTTTTTTTGTTTTGTTTTTAAATTTAATTTCATTTATATATTTATTTGTTACAATTTACTCACTTTGTATCCCTGCTGCAACCCCCTCCCTCATCTCCTCCCAGTCCCACCCACCTTTTCTCTTCTTCCCCTGTGCCCTTTCCCTAGTCTCCCGTTAGGGGAGGACCTCCTCCTTTTCTATCTGACCCTAGCTTATCAGGTCTCATCAAGGCTGGCTGCATCATCTTTCTCTGTGGCCTGGCAAAGCTAAACCCCCCAGGGGGAGGTGATCAAAGAGCTAGCCACAGAGTTCATGTCAGAAACAGCCTCTTGTACCCCTTACTCAGGAACCCATTCGGAATCTGAGCAGCCAATGGGCTTCCTTCGAACAGGGGGTCTAGGTCCTCTCCATGCATAGTCCTTAGTTAGAGTATTGGTCACTGCAGGAACCCTTGGGCCCAGGTATTTTGACTCTGTTCTCCTTGTGGAGTTCCTGTCTCCTCCAGGGCTTTCTATCTCCCTCTTTTTTTTTTTTTTCTTTTTTTCATTTTGTTTTGTTTTGTTTTTCAAGACAGGTTTTTTTCTGTGTTAGCCTTGGCTGTCCTAGACTTGCTTTGTAGACCAGGCTGGCCTCAAACTCACAGACATCCACCTGCCTCTGCCTATCTGAATGCTGGGATTACAGGCCCCTCCAGGGAAATCAAATATTTTTTTTCTCTTTTTTAATTTTATTTTGTAAGTATTAGTTACAGTTTATTAACTTTGTATCCCAGCTGTAGCCTGCTCCCTCATTCCCTCCCAATCTCACCCTCCCTCCCTCATCTCCTCCCTGTCCCTTTCCAAGTCCACAAATAGGGGAGGTCTCCTCCCCTTCCATCTGACCCTAGCTTATCAGGTTTCTTCAGGACTGGTTGCAATGTCCACCTCTGTGGCCTAGCAGGCTGATCCTCCCTCAGGTGGGGAGGAGGTCAAAGAGCCAGCCCTTAAGTTCATGTCAGAGACAGTCCCTGTTCCCTTTACTAGAGTACCCACTTGGATACTGAGCTACCATGGGCTACATCCAAGCAGGGGTTCTAGGTTATATCCATACATGGTCCTTGGTTGGAAATACAGTCTCATAAAAGACCCCTGTGCCCAGATATATTTGGTCTTTGTGGAGCTCCTGTCCTCTCCAGGTCATACTAACTCCCCCTTCTTTCATATGATTCCCCGCACTCTACCAAAGGTTTGGCTATGAGTCTTGGCATCTGCTTTGATACTCTGCTAGGTAGAGTCTTTCAGAGGCCCTCTGGAAATCAAATCTTAATTAAATAAAGACAAAATAATCACAGTAACAAAAAAAAATTCAGTAACTGCAACTCATCACATGGGCTAGGGACACAGCTCAGTAGAAAGAACACGCCTAAAACATGTAAGGCCCCAGGTTTAATCACAAACACCCACAAAACACTAAACAAGTTATCTTAAAAGTGATACATATTTTATGACTAATAAATTATATATTTGTAAATTATTATTATTTATTTATATCTACCTCCCTAGCTAGATAAACAAAATGAAAGGGAAATAAAGAGAACAGACATTACTACTTGACATTATCAAAAGAAATACTATAATTTTTTCACGAAAAATGTTTATCAAATAATTTCAAAATAAAACATAAGTGACGAAGGATTTATGTTCCACTGAAATGTCAAAAAGTTACAGTTTGAAATTATATAAAGATACACTGAGGGCTAAGGACGTATCTCAGTAGTAAAATTCTTGTGTAACAGGTCCTGAGTTTAATCTCTAGCAGAAAAAATAACAACCAAACTTTGGCAGTTTATAGATCTCCTAATAAAACATTCCTGAAACTATTGTATACTTCTGGAATTATCTACCAAATTAAACACAAATAGTGTGGGGCAAAGCATCTGCCCTAGTTTGCTTTGTTTGCTGTGATAAATCATGACCAACAGCTTGGGGGAAGAAGGGGTTTGTTTGTCTTACACTTCCATATCTCATTCATCACTGTGGGAAGTCAGTGAGGAACTCAGACAAGAAACTAAAGACAGGAACGGAAGTTACAGACACAGTGAAACTCTGCTTACTAGCTCCTTTCTCTGACTCGCTCAACTCCTTTTCTTACACAGTGCAGGCCCATCTAAGGGCACTACCCATAGTGAGCTAGGTTCTCCTGCATTAGTTACCAACTAAGAAAATCCCCAGATATGCCCACAGGCCAATCTAATGTCAGCAACTCCTCACCTGAGGTACCCTCTTCCCAGGTGATTCTAGTTTTTGTTGAGTTGACAAAACTAGCCAGCACAGCATTTGTCCACACATATTGACTCTAAGAAGAGATCCAGTATCTATCTATACTGGAGATAACTGTGCAATTAAAACTGATAACTTCCAGATAAGTCAGTGGCTTAAACAGTATAATTTAAAGCCTTTGCTTTGGGTCATAAAATAGTAATAACAACTAGTCACTTCTTCATAAGAAAGAACTAAAAAGCTGCACAAAATAAGGAAAAAATTAGTAGGAACTAAAAACTTAGCAGTAAAAACTGTCATGTCAGGGAAAAAAAAAAAAAAAAGAAAGAAAGTCCTACTGTGCCTGCAAGCAGAGTAGAGAAAACAGACAAGTAGCCCATGGAGTCTGACAGCCATGGTGGTTTAAAATGGAGACTGTGTGGAATCTGAGGTGGTAAGAGACTACAGGCCAAGTAACTACACATGAGGGCAGTGCATACAGAGGTCTGGAACCCCACTCCCTGCTGAGATGGGTGATCTGAGTTACAGCTATAAAGTGCATAAATGTGGGCCAAATGTAACAACTGAGGTTTAACAAATGCAAACCCTAGGGCACAGACAGGACAATAAAGATTCATGCTTCAATCAGTACAAGTCATCAGAAATCACTGCAGTCATCCAATGGGAGTCCCAGGGAGCTACATCATAGCCAGAAGGAGACTCCTGTGTAAGTACAGACCTATGTAAGGAGGATTCTCTAACACTTTGGATTATTCCTTTTTCAGTCTTGATACACCTTCAGCTAAAAATGTATTTCTTATGAAGAGCTGTTCTGGCTTCTATCTGCTAGATGCCAGTACTACTCCAACTATAATATATAAAAACATCTCTAGATAATGACAAATGCCCATTGAAGAGCAAAACTGTTCTACTTTAAAGTCACTGTTTGAGAACCTTTCTACCGAGAGGAGCAAGGAGAGGGGCCAAGATGGCAGCACCGGGAGAACACCTTGTCTGAGAAGCGGGACAACACACTCCGTGCAGCAACCAGGAGACTGAACTCTGGGCGCTAAAACAACAGCGATCGATCGAGTTTCCCAGGTGAGGGGAGGCTCCCACGGCGTGGGAATCAGTCAGAACCCGGAAGAGAACCCGGCTAACGCGGGCTTTGGGTCTCTGGGCTGGTGCCGCAAAACTGCGTGTCCCGATCACTTTCCCAGGCTGATTGGTGGGCACAAGGGTGCCTGAGGCTGGGAGTCCCAGTCTCAAAAAAACCTCACGGGGAAGGAAAGTTGAAAGACTGGTCACGGGACACCCAGTCTTTCCCTGGAAGGTCTCTCCGACCACGGGTACCTACCGCCATCACAATTGAGCTCCCACCGCGCACAGATTGCAGCTGCGCGCCAAAATCAAAATCCCTACTCCCTCTTCAGAGGAGGCAGGAGGCGTCCAGCAGAAGCTGGCACAGACCACATTGTCTGTACCCCAACCCGAGATCAGAGCTGAGAAAACCCAATCCTTTCGGGCACTCCCCCAAATGCCCCCATAACCCTGCCGCGGCAGAGCAGAAGGATAAAGAGGCGCACAGCGGCTTCACAGTGCTGGAACTCCAGTGCTGCCGGCCGCTCCTAGCAAACAAACTACAGCTCGGGATCTGGGACTGTGGTCATTCTACACGTCCTGAGATTATCCTGGGTCCAGCGCAATGAGGTCTAGCAGCAAGTTCTATCACCGGCGACACCCCCCCCCCCCGACCCCTAGCAGAGAAATGCCGGCTCAGGGCTCAGGATCCGACTGAGAAGCCCCAACCCCTGCTGGCACTCCCCTGAGAGCACCTCCATAAGCTTGCCCTAGCAGAGGAGAAGGTCAGAGGGGAAGGTCAGAGAGGCAACCTGCCAAGAACATAGCACCCTCTCTCCAGCTCACCCAGCGGGCCCTAGCAGAGAAACCCAAGCTCTGGATCTGAGGACACTCAACCCTACCCGGTACTCTCTTGGGATAAGCAAACATAGAGTCTACCGCCAGGCTGCTTCTGGCAGAGAGATCTGGGCCCAGGATCTGGGATTGAGTACACTCATCCTAACTCTTTCCCGCGCCACCCAGGGACCAGTCAACATAACCCCTCCTGGCAGAGGGAAAGGACAAAGAGGCAGCACACAGGAAAGGTGGACACCGAGTCCTGCGGCCACAGTGTCACAGAGCTGACTGTTAGCCTACCCGTGCACTTCCGCAGCAGGACCAAAACAGAGAGTAGAGAGCAAGGGGAACCCCTGTGCATTCCAACTGGTCCTGCAAGAGATTGAGTGAGCCTTCTAGGGAGAGATTGCCCCAGACCCAGGGCCTCTCCACAGAAGCAACCAGACTAGATCCCTGCCACCCACACTCCTAGTGTGGGCATCATAGGGATTCTTGGGATAGCGACCCCAACATTGAAGCCTCTGCCTTGCGGGTCCACCAGGGTAATCCAGGCAAACAATCCCTGGATCTCAGTCAGAACTGCGTAATAGAGGCTTGCAGGCCACTGCAATAATCAGAGAATCCGCGCATGCACACTGCGCCCGCTAAAAGCACACGTGAATAGCGCCAGCATCACATTCCTTACTTAGGCAAAACTGAAAACACAGTGCACACTCCCAAAGCAGTGAACCTCTCTCATCTTCCTGATAAAAACAGTCCAGAAAACAGAAAGAGAGGATCATAGCCCAAACTACAATCTCTAGGAACAACCAGTGAGGATTATAAATAACCAGATGGCTAGAGGCAGACGTAAGAACACTCCCAACAAAAATCAGGACACAATGACCTCACCAGCAACCCCACAAAACAATGGACACTTCAATTCACTAGATATACAAGAAAATGACCTCAAAACTATGTTTCTCCAGCTATTAGAGGCCCATAAAGATGAAATGAACAAAGCCCTCAGAGAAATAACGAAAGAAATCGAGACTAACCAAGAGGAAACAAATCGTGCTCTCAGAGAAATGACCACGAAAATTGAGGCAAACAGAGAAGAAATGCACAAAGCTCTCAAAGAAATGTCCACACAAATGAAGGCAAATAAAGAAGGAATAAACAAAGCTCTCATAGAAATACAGGCAATTATACCCAAAGAAGTACAGGCACAATTAGTGATACATAGAGAGGAAATGGACAAAAAAATAGAAGCTATCATTGAAAAGCAGGAGTCCACATTCAAACAGATGAACGAAATGGTGCAAGACATGAAAACAGAATTAGAATCAATAAAGAAAACACAAATAGAGAAAAACCAGGAGCTGGAGAACATAGAGAAAAGATCAGGAACTACAAAGGTAAGCATCACCAACAGAATACAAGAGATGGAAGAAAGAATCTCAGGAGCTGAAGATACACTTGCGGAAATTGACACATCTCTCAAAGAAAAAATAAAATCAGAAAAGTTCCAAACACAAAACATCCAAGAAATCAAGGACACCATGAAAAGACAAACCTAAGAATAATAGGAGGAGAAGAAAAAGAAGACATCAGGCTCAAAGGTCCGGAAAATATTTTCAAGAAAATTATAGAAGAAAACTTTCCCAACTTAAAGAAGGAGATGGCCATAAACATACGAGAGGCCTACAGAACACCAAGTAGACTAGACCAGAAAAGAAATTCTTTACGTCACATCATAGTCAAAACACTGAACCTACAAAACAAAGAAAAAATTCTAAAAGCAGCAAGGGAAAAAGGCCAAGTAACATATGAAGGTAGACCTATCAGAATCACACCAGATTTCTCAACAGAAACTATGAAAGCCAGAAGGGCCTGGACAGAAATCATACAGTCCTTAAGGGACCACAGATTCCAACCCAGACTACTATACCCAGCAAAACTTTCAATCAACATAGACGGAGAATTCAAGATATTACAAGACAAAACCAAATTTAAACAATAAATCTACATAGTAGCCCAGCTCTACAGAAGTTACTAGAAGGGAAACTCCAAACCAAAGAAAACAACTACATCTAAGGAAACAGAGGAAATAGATAACTACACAACAAAAAAACCAAAAGAAGACAAGCAATGAAACTCAATGACACCACCAACACCACATCTAAAGTAAGTAACAATTGTTGGTCACTAGTTTCTATCAACGTCAACGGACTCAATTCCCCAATTAAAAGACACAGACTAACAGAATGGTTGCGGAAACACGATCCATCATTCTGTTGCATCCAAGAAACACACCTATGCAACAAAGATAAACACTACCTCAGAGTAAAGGGCTGGAAAAATGTCTTTCAAGCAAATGGTTCCAGAAAACAAGCGGGAGTAGCCATCCTAATATCTAACAAAATAGACTTTCAACCCAAGTTAATCAAAAAAGATGAGGACGGCCACTATATTCTCATCAAAGGAAAAATCCACCAAGAGGACATCACAATTTTGAATATCTATGCCCCAAATACAAGAGCACCTACATTCGTAAATGAAACAACATTAAAGCTTAAATCACACATTGATCCTAAAACCCTAATAGTGGGAGACTTCAACACTCCACTCTCACCAAGGGACAGATCAACTAGACAGAAAACAAATAGGGAAATAAAAACACTTACAGAGACCCTAAATCAAATGGACCTAATAGACGTCTACAGATCTTTAAATCCAAACTCAAAAGAGTATACCTTCTTCTCAGCACCGCATGGAACCTTCTCCAAAATAGACCATATAGTTGGTCATAAAGCAAGCCTCAACAGATACAAAAACATTGAAATAATCCCTTGTATTCTATCTGACCACCATGAACTTAAGCTGGACCTCAACAACAACAGAAATAACAAACAGCCTACACGCACATGGAAACTGAACAACTTGTTACTCAACGACAGCTGGGTTAAGGAAGAAATAAAGAAAGAAATTAAAGACTTCCTAGAATTCAATGAAAATGAAGGCACAACATACCCAAATTTATGGGACACATTGAAAGCAGTGCTCAGGGGAAAATTTATAGCACTAAGTGCCTGCAAGAAGAAATTCGTAACATCACATACAAACAACTTAATGGCCCAACTGAAAAACCTAGAAAAAAAAAAGAAGCAGATATACCCAAGAGGAGCAGAAGGCTGGAAATAATCAAACTCAGGGCTGAAATCAATCAATTAGAAACAAATAAAACTATTCAAAGAGTCAACGAAACACAAAGCTGGTTCGTTGAGAAAATCAACATGATAGATAAACCCTTAGCCAATCTAACTAAAAAGCAGAGAGAATCTATCCAAATCAACAAAATCAGAGATGAAAAGGTTGACATATCTACAGACACTGAGGAAATTCAAACAATCATTAGGTCATACTACAAAAGCCTATATGGCACAAAATTTGAAAATCTAAATGAAATGGACAATTTTCTTGATCAATTCCATCTTCCAACATTAAGTCAAGATGAGGTAGAAAGACTGAACAGCCCTATATCCCCCAAGGAAATTGAAGCAGTCATTCACGGTCTTCCCTCCAAAAAAAGCCCTGGGCCAGATGGTTTCAGCGCTGAATTCTACCAGACCTTCAATGAAGTTCTCACACCAATTCTCCTCAAACTGTTCCACAAAATAGAAACAGAAGGTACATTACCAAAATCATTCTATGAAGCAACAGTCACCTTGATACCTAAACCACACAAAGACCCAACAAAAAAAAAAAAACTTCAGACCTATCTCTCTTATGAACATTGACGCAAAAATACTCAATAAAATACTTGCAAACCGAATCCAAGAACACATCAAAGATATCATCCACCACGACCAAGTAGGCTTCATCCCAGGCATGCAAGGGTGGTTCAACATATGGAAATCCATCAATGTAATCCACCACATAAACAAATGAAGGAGAAAAAACACATGATCATCTCCTTAGATGCTGAAAAAGCATTTGACAAAGTCCAACACCCATTCATGTTTAAAGTCTTGGAGAGATCAGGAATACAAGGTACATATCTAAACATAGTAAAGGCAATATATAGGAAGCCTATAGCCAACATCAAACTCAATGGAGAGAAACTTAAATCAATCCCACTGAAATCAGGGACAAGACAAGGCTGCCCACTCTCTCCATACCTCTTCAACATAGTACTTGAAGTCCTAGCCAGAGCAATAAGACAACTAAAGGAGATCAAGGGGATACATATTGGAAAGGAAGAGGTCAAAGTGTCACTATTTGCAGATGATATGATACTATATATGAGCGACCCCAAAAATTCAACCAGAGAACTCCTCCAGCTGATAAGCACCTTCAGCAAAGTGGCAGGATACAAAATCAACTCAAAAAAATCAGAATCCCTCCTGTATACCAAAGACAAAAGGGCCGAGAAAGAAATTAGGGAAACAACACCCTTCACAATAGCCATTAATAACATAAAGTACCTTGGGGTGACACTAACCAAGCAAGTGAAAGACCTGTTTGAGAAAAACTTCAAGTCTCTGAAGAAAGAAATTGAAGAAGATCTCAGAAGATGGAAAGATCTCCCGTGCTCATGGATTGGTAGGATTAACATTGTGAAAATGGCCATCCTGCCAAAAGCAATCTACAGATTCAATGCAATTCCCATCAAAATACCAACTCAATTCTTTTCAGACCTTGAAAAAAAGATTCTCAGCTTCATATGGAGAAACAAAAAACCCAGAATCTCCAAAACAATCCTGTACAACAACAGATCATCTGGAGGTTTCTCTATCCCCGATCTCAAGTTGTACCACAGAGCAATAGTAATAAAAACTGCATGGTATTGGCATAAAAACAGAGAGGAGGATCAATGGAACCGCATAGAAGACCCAGAAATAAACCTACACACCTATGAATACTCGATTTTTGACAAAGAAGCCAAAATCATTCAATGGAAAAAAGACAGCATCTTCAACAAATGGTGCTGGTCCACGTGCAGAAAAATGAAAATAGATCTATATTTATCACCCTGCACAAAACTAAAGTCCAAGTGGATCAAAGACCTCAACATAAAACCAGATACTCTAAATCTGATAGAAGAAAAACTGGGGAACAGCCTAGAACTCATTGGCACAGGAGACAACTTCCTGAACAGAACACCAACAGCACAGGCTCTAAGAGCAACAATTAATAAATGGGACTTCATGAAACTGAAAAGCTTCTGTAAAGCAAAGGACACCCTCATCAAAACAAAACGACTGCCTACAGATTGGGAAAGAATCTTCACTAACCCTTTATCTGACAGAGGACTAATATCGAGTATATACAAAGAACTAAAGAAGCTGAAAATCAGCAAACCACGTAATCCAATTAAAAAATGGGGTATGGAGCTAAACAGAGAATTCTCGACAGAGGAATATCGAATGGCAGAGAAACACTTAAAGACATGCTCATCCTCATTAGCCATCAGGGAAATGCAAATCAAAACGACCCTGAGATATCACCTTACACCCATCAGAATGGCCAAGATGAAAAACTCAAGGGACAACACATGCTGGAGAGGTTGTGGAGAAAGGGGAACCCTCCTACATTGCTGGTGGGAATGTAAACTGATACAACCACTCTGGAAATCTATCTGGGGCTTTCTAAGACAATTAGGAATAGTGCTTCCTCAAGACCCAGCTATACCACTGCTAGGTATATACCCAAAGTTTGCTCAAATACACAAAAGGGATATTTGCTCAACCATGTTTATAGCAGCATTATTTGTAATAGCCAGAACCTGGAAACAACCCAGATGTCCATCAACGGAGGAATGGGTACAGAAATTGTGGTATTTTTACACAATGGAATACTATTCAGCAATCAAAAAGGAGGAAATCATGAAATTTGCAGGCAAATGTTGGGATCTAGAAAAGATCATCCTGAGTGAAATATCCCAGAAGGAGAAAGACAAACATGGTATATACTCACTTATATAGACCTATAAGATATGACAAACATAATGAAATCTATACACCTAAAAAAGATAATCAAGAGAGCGGACATGGGGTAAGATGATCAATCCCCGTTTAGAAATGGGGTGCGCATTGAACATATGACAGGAGTCTACTGAGCGCATTGGAAAGACTCTAACTAGCAGTGTTTTCAAAGCAAAGACTCATGACCAAACCTTTGGCAGAGTACAGGGAATCATAAGAAAGAAGAGGAGTTAGTCTGATGAGGAAAGGATAGGAGCTCCACAAGGACCAAATATATCTGGGCACAGGGTCTTTTCTGAGACTGACATTCAACCAAGGACCATGTATGAATGTAACCTAGAACCTCTGCTCAGATGTAGCCTGTGGTAGCCCAGTAACCAATTGGTTTCCCATAGTGAGGGGAACAAGGACTATTTCTAACAGGAACTCAATGACTGGCTCTTTGGCCTCCCCACCCCCCAAGGGAGGAGCAGTCCTGTTAGGCCACAGAGGAGAGCTTTGCAGCCAGTCCTGAAGATACCTGATAAAACAGGATCTGATGAATGGGGAGGAGGTCCCCCCTATTAGTGGACTTGGCAAGGGGCACGGTGGAGATGAGGGAGAGAGGGAGGGACTGGGAGGGAATGAGGGATCGGGACACGGCTGGGATACAGAGTTAATAAAATGTAACTGATAAGAAAAAAATAAAATTCAAAAAAAAAAAAAAAAGAGAACCTTTCTACCAAAATTTAAATAGGTCTGAAAGAAGTAAGACTGTTCTGAAATGACTTTAGCCACTTGTTAGAGCAGCTTCTAACTCTACAAGGACAAATGTATTAAAAATGGGGGCTGGGGAGATGGCTCAGAGGCTAAGAACAGTGGCTGTTCTTCCAAAGTTCCTGAGTTCAAATCCCAGCAACCACATGGTGGCTCACAACCATCTATGATGAGATCTGGTGCCCTCCTCTACCCTGTAGACATACATGCAGGCAGAACCCTGTGTATACAATAAACACATAAATCTTTAAAAACTGTATTAAAAATGGCAGTGTACTACACAGCCAGGCACAGGGGCTCACCATGGGCTACAGTGGGGCACTGAGGCAGGGAATACTGAGTTCAAGGTCAACCTGGACCATCTACCCAGGCCACATCCCAAGTATAAAATGAACAGATACATAAATGAATAGCTTCTATTCAAAAAAAGGATCATCTCTATGAGACACTGACAAAGCTAGGACAAAATCCAACATCCGTTCAAGAAAAAAAGGGAAAAAGCACCCATCAAATTAAGGAATACAGAGGCCTTCTCAGCTTCATCAGGGTGCCTAACAAAACTGGAAAGCACAGCCTTATCTAATCCTTAAAGACTGCTGATTGCCCCACAGGATGAAGAACAGGGCTCTCAGCACATCCACTCCCACTGTATTCAATGTTCTAGCCACAGCAATGGGACAACAAAAACAAACTAAAGTATATCTAAACTGATTAAACAGAAATAAAGCTATCTTTATTCACAGATAGCATAATCCTAACACTGTTTATTCACAAATAGTGTGATTCCACAGAAATAAATTACCAAACCAAAACAATGAGGGAAAAACTCTGAGAACCAGCAAGTTCAACAAGCTCATAAAAGATCAATAAACAACATTCAGTTATATTTCTATATACTAGGACCAATGCAAACACTTTTTCCTTTAAAATTCATTTATAATGACATCAGGAAATAAATTTTTATGGAGAGAAACCTGAGTTATATTTTTATGAGTTACATTTTTACCTTTTTTAAGAACAAACTGAGCCAATATAACTGTTTCTTGAAATTTTAAGGAAAAAAAAAAAGAGCTCTTTCAAGTAACTTTCAGGTATATTTCAACTGTAAGTCCTAAGATATAAATTTACTCCAAGTCAAAAAATAAAATAAATTTTTAAAAAACCTGCTGGGAAACACTGCTTTATGAATTGTTCAATGATGTCAGTTTGCTATTCTCAAGCTATCCTACATATCCTAACAACTAAAGTGATTTATTTTGCTCTTGTATGAACTAATCAGAACTTAGCAACACAAACCGGTGTATTAAATTAGGCACCACAGTTCTG
This sequence comes from Psammomys obesus, assembly GCF_907164565.1. Classification (NCBI taxonomy): domain Eukaryota; kingdom Metazoa; phylum Chordata; class Mammalia; order Rodentia; family Muridae; genus Psammomys; species Psammomys obesus. Next base: position 6,651,964 of record NW_026596962.1, on the reverse strand, counting down.
TTACAGAACAGGAGGATCGTGTCATGACAGCTATCATACCCAGTAGCCTCTTTTGGGTTTGGAACTGTCTCTATTAAACTAACCCAAACCAATGAGAAAGATTCACTCAGAAATGCATACAAAAATGAACCTATCATGAATTTTGTTAGAAAGCAAAACCTACTATACTCTAAAAGAAAATAATGATCCTCACCATATCTATAGCAAAGAGGCCGTTATCATCCCAGATTTCAGATGAAATTGCTTGTCCAATGAGCATCATGTCCTCTACAAGCAGTTCCAGAACTCTTATTGTCATTTCTCTGCTGCCTAGATACAAAAAGAGGAGAACCACAATGGAAAAGAAAGTCACTTGATTTTCAGCTAATTAGTTGGACCCTCTAGCTAGGCATGCTTCCAAATGCCTACTTCTCCATCCTTGACGTTTTTAAACTGCTGGCAGAGATTAATAAAAAAATCACAATCTCACTACAACAAATCAAAGGTGCTCATAAGTGGAAAAGGTACTTCCAAGTAGAAATAACTAAAAATACAGTGAAACAGATTTAAACAAAACCAAACTCGAGACTTTCCATGCTGCACATTATATACAACAAAACAAGCAAGTTTAGAAAATGCATTCTAATCATTTCTGTCTACTACAAGAAGCTTTAAGCTTCATCACTGATGAATATTTTCACACATAAGAGTCAGATGGGAAGCTAATCCTATACCATAGGAACTGAAAGAATAGATGTCCACCCACAGCATCATATGTAACTAAAAGTTGGGAGAATGCTTGCCTAGATTGCTTGAGGCCCTCAGCTCCATTTCCAGCATGGTCTACCCCAGGTACAGCTGGGCACACCTCTGATCCCATTACTCCAGAGTGAAGGCAAGAAGAATGGAAATTCAGGGTCATTTTGAGCTATACAGTAAGTTTAAGACTAAGCTGGCATACCTGAGACTGTCTAAAACAAGCAAGCAAACAAACAAACAAAACATTCCAAGACAGGACAAGCTACCTACACATGGTGGTACTCTTGTAATCCCAGCACTGGGACACATGACATGCTTTGGCCATATCACCAGACCATTTCAAAAGAACAAAACCAACACTCCCCTAAAAGAAACTTAATTTCCTTTCTCTGCTGAAACAGAAAACAAAAACATTTTCCAAAATCCTGTGTGAGGCCAACTTTCAAGTAAGACTGTCCTGTCCTATATCTTAAGGGTTAATTCCTAATGAATTATTAGTAAAACAAATCCTGAATCAAAGGGATCTAATTCATTTTTTTTTTCATTAGAACAGCTGGAGCAATACTGCACAATTACAAATTATGCAATAATTTACTGCAAAAGGGCAAGGGAACATTTACAAATTTTTATGTGCAATATACAGCTTTATAATTATCAATCTGACTTTTTACAGCAAATTAAATAAAGGTTAAATGCAAAATCATGAAGTCTAAAACTGTTCTTCCCAATATACCAAACAAAAAGAAAAAAAAAACTTGATGATGGCAAAGTTCAGCTCTCCCACTGCACAGCACTGTCAGCAGGGAAAGCGTGCACACTCACTCCTAGAAGACACGGCCCCACTGTGGGAAAGAAGGAGATGGGGCTTTTCAAGACAGAAATGCTTCTCAAATCTATACCTTTGCTCTATTTCTCTATCACCTTCAAGCAGGCAAAAAAACAAAAACAGAACAAACAAAACAACTTAAATGTTTAACTATTAATATGAATTTTTTAATAATTACATTAACAAGGACAAAACTCATATCTAGACAACTTTATTGACTGCTAAACTGTGTCGTTTTTACACAGGTGAGTCCTGGCCTAGAAAACATGAACACCTGGTTCAATCTCCAGAACTGAGCAGGAAAGTGCAGACTGCAGAATAAAAATCTCTGCTGCTTCCAACACTATGTTTCCACTGAGTAACGCTGAACAGAGCAAGGACCCCTGTTGTCGGCCATCTTAATGTTAAGGAAGTCTGCAAATCATTCTAAACCCTAGCTTCCTCCTTTGAAAACATGATGACAAAACACTAACTGCCACTGCTGAAGGAGAAAATGGGTTGTTGACAAACACAGAAAACAATGCTCATGAAATCAAGTCCAATGGCTGAGCAGTACAATGAGCTCAATCAACATAGGCTTCATGACTAGACTCTGGCAGAGAGCAGCCATGTTGTCACAGTTGTTACCACTCTTTAAGGAAAGGGCACTTTGTACATATTGATAAAAAGTGACCCAGAATATTTGGGGGTTTCTTTAAAGAAAAACATACTATTATAAAGGTTAGAAATCTAGTTAAGGGAGTTGGTTACCATATCCTGGCTTATACGGTATGAATGTGGCTAGAGAGATGGCTCAGCAAATAAGAGTACCTGCAACTCTTGAAAATAACTCAGCTTCAGTTCCCAGCACCCACATGTTCTTTCATAGCCCTCTGTTACTCATTCAAAGAGACCTGATGCCCTTTTCTACTGCCCATGAGTACTAGGCACACATGGTACACATGCCAACGTGCAAAAGCCAAACACTCAGACACATACAAGTCTAAGTAAATCCTTTTTAAAAAGTCATGAGTGTGAAGTGTGAGCAACAGAGAATGACTCAGACAGTGTCTGAAGAGCAAAAAGGAATTTTTCTATTCTCCTAATGTATCGCTTAACTTTTTCCATGTAAATTTTATAGTTAGTGTTTATATTTAAAAGACAGAAAAAGCTCATGACAACAAATGAATGAAAGAGGGTACGCTATATGAATATCAGCATGGCACCCACATTTAGTAAAGTAAAGAAGGAAGAGGTGGCTTATTAATTTCTTAGGAGAGATAAGTAAAAATAGACGCTAAAGGCCTTACTGTAAAAGAAAGTCAGTCAGTCGTAGGAGACACATAAAACAAACACCAACTGTGTAAAAAATGGAATTCCATATACCGCTAACCTGTTTTCAGCAGGGGAACGGCTGTCTCTAGGACGGAGATAGAGAACTGAGGAAGACTAAGCTGCTGGAACTGCAGCTCCAGTGCATCCTCTGCTCCCAGTTCCGGCAGATCGACGCGCGCCACATCCACAGGAGAGTGCACAGATATCCTGGAGTTCACTTGAGCATGGCTACTACTTCCACTGGAATAAACAAAGACAGACCTTGAGTGAGGAACAGCCCAAGCAGACATCGTACTGATTCATATAAGGATTCTGATAACTCACACTAACTTCCACACAGAGAACTTCAGCCATACATGAAGAAACTGGGGACACAGCTTTTACCTAGCATGTACTAGACAACAAACTGCAACACATCAAACGAAAAACAGAAAAATTGAACATGAAGCAAAGAATGCATCTATTACACCTTGCTTCTCATATTGATGATTTTGAAACATGAACATTCCTATAGCAGCAAACACGCGCAGCAACAACCCACTCACTTCTAAAAAGAAAATAAGTAGGCTCATAGCAAAGCACTGATGGGAGCAAATCATGAGGATAAAACTAAACCGCTTACACGGTTGCTGAGGGCTTCTGTAATTCTCAACCAACGTTCTAAGTAAGCCAGTGTAAGCAACTGGAGAATGGCCTCAAAAGATACCATAGGAAATGTGCTACTACCAGCACACTTAACATCATATAATAATTCTGAAAATGCTTTCTCTGTTAAAATATTCTCACCTCAGGTCCTCAAAATTCTACCTTATGTTATCCACACCTACAGCTGAATCACTGAGATGTGCTATTAGAACATTCAAAACTCCACAGATTTTATGCCTATTTTCTTATTTCTTAGCTTCAAGATTCCAACCATGCAAAATATGGAAGGAACCACCCAGGTTTCCCTCATCGTCTAACAGATCCTGTGAGGAAGCTGTTCCCACATGAAAAAGAAGGCAGTAAAGCGTGCAAAGCAAGGTAAAAAGGAATCCTGTGAATTACCAGCCACAACATTAGCCCTGTACTCTCTGCCTCATGCAACCCCAACTCTACTCTTTAGTGACTGTCATAGTTTCAACCCCTTGAAAATGCAGGCTTTTCTGCAAGTATGCCAATAATGACCCTGCCTATCCCATTATAAAACTGTCTAAAGGTGACTAAGGGAACCAAGAACGTAAGACATGTGGTCCTAACACCATGCTCACAAGCATGATGAATTCGTGGGAGCTTGTAGGGCAGCAGCAACAACCAGACAAGACACAGCCTACCTTATAAGCACTGCTTAGGAGGGCTCGCAAGAAAAGGCTATTGTGTTACTGACAGCCTGGGATAAGCTGACATGGAAATAAGTGATGTTCTATGTATGGCTGATAAAAATAACTTAGTAGATCAAAACCATTTTTACGAAAACAGATTGGTTGCAGAATAGAGTAAAATGTAGCAAACATGTTTTTTTAGTTAAACACACATAAGATAAAAAGAAAGAGTCACAGAGAGTGAGAGAGAACATATGAATATGTACTGAGTGCAAAGTTTCAAAATAACATTTGTTAACCTGAAGATCATAACAAAATTATGAAAGCCAGTGGTTTAAACTGCCTTATACATAGGGCAAAAATCTAAGAGAAACAATTCCCTCCAATGGACACAGATACAGGAGTCAGTCACCTGGAAGATACTGCGTCCCAGTCCTGGCCATCTCCTCGAGGTCGCTGGCCTGTGCGCCCAACCACAGAAGGCCGAGGACTGCTGCTTCCTGGGGATGGGTTGGGGGAATGGTAAGGACCTCTTGCTTCATGACAGTATGACAAAGAAGAATTCCGGGAGATTGTGTCTGGAGAAACAGAAATATAATTAACCCTTAATAGAAAGACAAACTTCTGATAATTTGGATTATATCCACCAGACTTTTAGAAAAGAAAAACAAGACACAAGATGATTCTGCAGGGACAAAATTCAAAGAGAAAAATCACCCTTTGCAGTAAGTATTCACCGATTCCCGACCTGATTTTAAAGAGCTCTGAGCCATGACAGCTGAGACGGTAAGGCAGAGCACACTGGGTAAGGCACCCCAAACTTTAAATTCTCAAAGCATCCCTGCCTTGAACCACATGCAAACATTACAACAAAATAAAATGTCAATCTAAATATGATCTAACACCACAAATACTCCTCCCCATCAATAAAAGAAAATCATCATGGATTCTTAGATATTGAAAACAAAAACAAAAAAAAAATGATAAACCAGATTTTATCACATTTTTAAAACTTTGTACATTGAAATATATTACAAAAAAAGCATAAGGACAAAATACAGGGTGGTAAAATATTTGCAAAATATGTATTTAGTTAGGGTTTAATATTTTGAATATATTAATAACTCTTAAAACTCAACAGTAAACAAAGAACCAGCTGAAAATTGGGCAAAGAGTTAGTTTTTGGTTTTTTGGAAGGTTTGTTTTGTTTTGTTTTTGAGACAGGGTTTCTCTGTGTAGCCTTGGCTTTTCTGGACTTGCTTTGCAGACCAAGCTGTCCTCAAACTCTGAGCAATCCACAGGACTTTGACTCCCTGAGTGCTGGGATTAAAGGTGTTTCCCACCACGCCCAGCTTGGGGCAAAGATTTGAATATCCATTTCTCCAAGGAAAACACACAAATAACAACCAGCCCTCGAGAAATCACTCGTGAGTTCATCATCTGTTGTTAAGTGTTTGGAGTTGCAAATCAAAAGGACAGGGATAGACCACTCAGCGCCTATGAGATGTTATGATAAATAGTGAGAGTACAAGTGAGTAGCTACAATGTGCTGAAGCATTACACATTACTAGTAAAAATGTAAAATGCTGTAGCTACCAAGAAAAGGCGCTTGAAGACCTTCCAAAGCTAAAGAACAAGCACATGATCTTCAGCTCCATTCCTGCATTACAGAAGACTCAAACATAGACGCAAACACACACAATGGGGAACACTGTTCACTGACACATGCAACACACATGTTCCTCAAGAGATGAACAAATAAACACAATCTGGCACATACACACAACGAAAATTTATTCAGCCACAAGAAGGAATGAATTATTGATAAACAGTTTAAAGAAGAAACAGCTTAAAAATATTGCCAAAAAAAAAAAAAGCCAGATACAAAAATGGCAAATTCTGTATGATCTCACATGTATCTAGAATAGACAAAATAGACTAGAGGTTATCAGGGGAGCTAGAGAAGGAAGAAATGGGGATTTATTACTTAATGCCTCTTCTTGGGGTGTCTACAGAGAGCTATAAAACAGTGTGAACATTAAATGCATCATATTACACACTTTTAAAAAAGGCATAATTTTATTTTATAAGTACACATGGCTGACACCTTTAATCCAAGAATTAGGAGGTACAGGCAGGATCTCTCTCTCTCTCTCTCTCTCTCTCTCTCTCTCTCTCTGTGTGTGTGTGTGTGTGTGTGTGTGTGTGTGTGTGTGTGTGTGTGTGTTTTCAAGGGCAGCCTGATCTACACAGGCAGTTCTAGGACAGCCAAAGCTACATAATGAGAGCCTGTTTCAATGAATAAATAAACGTGTTCACATGTACCTATAACTAAGACATGCAATCGTGAAAGTAGCCATAACACCATTTCACATCACACATGTGCATGTATTGACAAGTACTGTAGATAATGATAAACACCTGGTAGGTGACAGCGCTTCTCAGTGTACTTCAGTAACGGTGAGGTACTTCGTAGACCCACGTGCTCCTAAAGCCTCTTTGGCCTCGCCTCGCTTCCCTGTGCCCAGCTCAAGCCACCCTGCTCTCGCAGGCCATGTCTGCCTTGTTCGCCTACATCACCACTTGGGGCTCTGGGCCTGAACTTCTCAAGAGAAAGGCAACCATTATCTACAGAAAGTGGCATCCTCTTCTGTCACAACATCCTTTTGTTTCCTTAGCGCACTTCTTGTCAGAAACAAACCCGATTCTCATTACTTCCTCAGCTGTCTAAAGCGCAAGACCACAAGTGCAGGGCTGCTTGGCCAGAGCTGCCGACCCACAGGCTAGTCTATCAGCTGGCATATAGCAGGAGACATAAAAGCACACACCTCACATACAGTTCATCTTGATAGGCTATTTCTAGTAATGCTAGAACTCTTTCTCTGGTAAAGCATGGGGCCCAGCTCTCTGGGCTTATTTGCAGAAAACTATATCCCAAGAATATCAGTGAAAGCCCACAGCCTAAAGTACAAATACTCAAGTAGCAGGGGATGAGCAAAGCTCCCAAGTAAATAGGGACTGTAACACGGGATAACAAGTGACCAGAGTTTCGTATTCACCTTTTAAGGTACAGTGTACAAGCACAGAGAAATCAGGTTGTGGAGATCATTGTGCCTAGGTCACCCTGTACCCCATCTGTCCACTAGGTGGCACTTTTCCTCTGAAAAGCCCTGTGGCTGCCAGCACATCTATTTATCTCAAAAAGCATAAACATGGTTTTGGTTAAATACAAATCAGTGTTTTTCAAACAAAACAATTATTTAACACAATATATACCTTGCATTTAAATTTCCTAAGTCCCATTTGAAGTCTCAGAGTTGAATCCTAGTCCCCAGACCTATAAGGATAGAAGAGTCTGGAGATAAAGCAAAAAGCACCCTGTAAATACCTAAGCAAGTAAATTCACCATAAAGCAGCTTCAGAAAATGGAACTTCTGCTACAGCCACCTTATGATGAAGAACCGGAAGTCTAGGGGGTGGGGACACATGACATTAAAGGAAAGAAAGTGGCAAAGGAAGAACAGCCAGGATATGGGACAGTTCAGCAGTGAGGAACACTTGCTGCTCTTTCTCAGACCAGGTTTGGTTCCACGCACCCACATCAGATGGCTTACACATGTCTATACCTATAGCTCCAGGGACCTCAGGCTCCTGCACCGAAGTACACATCCACACGCAGACACAGAACTACAGATTATTAAAAATAAAGAGAAATATTCTTTAAAAAGTGTTTAAGCCCTCTGCAAAGAAATCTATTCCTTTTTCTGAGAAAATCCTAGAAAATAATAAATCATGAATGTTGTGACTTCCTATGGTTAGAATTACATTGGCCTTTCCTGACCCACACAACCACATGGCATATGAACCCATAAACTACCTTATAAACTTGTTAAGGAAAGAAAAGTTCCTCAGATAAAAGTAAGCATGCTGAAAATTATTCCCTACGTCACATACATAGGCAGTGTGAAAGCCTCAAGTAACCCTAAACTGGCGCCCACCGTAGATACGTGCAACTATCCATCAGCACGTGCCTCTTTCTTCGTGTCCAACCTCAGTCTTTATGAGAGTCTTTTGTTCTTACTGACTCTGTTTGTTTTATATTAAAAAAAAGGGGGAGCGGATCTCAGTAGTTCTGTCATTCACCTGCCTTCTATTCAAGGATCCCATAACACTTCAGGAGTGGGAACTTCAGTAGTGTGAAATGTATACACAGTAAACTCTGAAGATAAAGAATATCATTGTCTGCTGAACAGATAAGCAAAGTACCTTGTTTATTCGAGAAAAGGTTGGGGTCTCGGTAAAAGTTGAGTCTGTTTCTTAAACATGTGCACAGCTGCTGCAAACAGGACACCGACTGTAATGCAAGACGATGCTTCCCGTCTCCTCCAAAGGCCAGCTTCACCAGACACAGTAGGCCCTGAGAAGAGCGAAGGCAGTCCTGAGAACAGAGAGCTCCGGTGCAGAGAACTGCAGACAGGCTTGCTCGCCAGGCCCAGGACCCCAGCCCTTGGAAGCGGAGACAGGAGAACCACAGCTTGAAGGCAGCAGTCGGGTCTGCATAGCAAGTCCATGAGCATACATAACAAAACCTAAGTTTCTAAAAATTAATGTATTTAGACCTACATGAAAAAGAAAGAAAAATGTAGCACTTAAGAAAATATAAGATGTTCTGGTTTGAGCTTATCAACTCCATGGTAACTATAGCCCATTCGTGGTTTTACAGCTATATAACATTTTGTTGTATGAATATATTGCAGATTTTCTTCCATGCTCTGTTTAGAACATTGCACTGATATAAATACAAAATTTGATCTGCTGAAAAAAAGAAAAAAGTGAATCATTTAAGAAAAAGTAATGTTGCAACTTTTGATGATACATGAGAAACTGCGGCCAGACAGACAACACTCTTACACTAAGCCTGACACCCAGAATTCACATGAACTAAAGGAAGAAACCAAGTCCACAAAGCTATCTTCTGACTGCACCATAAAAGGCACACAAACAAACACACAGCATGAGCACTTATCCATGACAGTGATAATAATTAAATATAATTTTTTCTGAAAAATGTTTGAAAAAGATACTGGTAAAAATGACAGCAACGTCTAAGGTAGTAAAATCTCAGTGGGTCAAGGCCTGCTGCAGTCCAGCTACTCAGACAACAGTGCACTAAACCCGTGCGAGTCTCAGACCAGCCTGAGCAACACAGCCAGACCTCATCTCAACAACGTTGTCTAAAAGCTGACTAGGAATGCTAAAAATGCTCACCAGCTATGAGCACTTGTTGCCACGCAGAAAACCTGGGTTCAGTTCCCAGCACCCAAAGGGTGGCTCACGCCATAACTATAGTTCCAAGGGACCTGATGCCCACTTCCGACCTCCACAGGCACCAGGCATGTGTACACATGTGGTATATGGACACACATGCAGAAAAACACTCAAACACATAAAATAAGAAGAAATAGTGTTTCCTATTTCTAGTATCTATAGAACACAGCATCTGGGAGAAGGAAAGCGGTTTCTCCCTGAGGACACTACACACAGAGGCACAGCAAGTCTTCTGCACCTCACACACTTCACGGCTTTGGTAATGAACAGCTTTTTTGTTTGTTGTTTCCATTTGCCATCTGTGATGGAAAGTGCTCACACTTCCAATCACTGGGGTCCACTCAGCCTCAGTAAGAATGAGGAGCCAGCCCTCTCCCCACCTGGGTCTCTCTCTGCTGGAGAAGAAACAGACTGCACGGAGGGAAAGCACTAATCAGTGCTGCTCACTGACAGCACGTCTCTTCAGCACTGGTGTACTCCAGAACTGGTGCACTCCAGCACTGTTATATTCCTCCAGCACTATGTCCTAAGCGTAAAAGACCCTCAAAGGCTATTGCTACCCACCCTGAAAGTTAAGGAATTTTCAAAGCTATTCTCTCCCTTAGATTACCCACAAATGGGGCTGAGGATAAGTCTCAGTGGGTAAAGGCACTTGCCATGTAACCTGGTGACCTAAACTTGATTCCCAGAACCCACAAAAGGTGCAAAGAGAGAATTAACTCTATAGTTATCCTCTGACCTCTGACCTCCACAGGCAACTCTGCTGTGTGTGTCACCACACTCAACAAGAAATTTAAAACTTTAAATTTAAAAAGGAAGATAATCTAAAAATGAGAATGAGACAAACTTGACACAAAGTACTAGATGAGACTACTGTCCACTAAAAGAACTGTAACTGTACAGTTAGAGAGAAAGACAGTTAGAGAGAAAGCAGCTCAAGTAATTCAATACTTCATTTCTTAAATATTAATACAAGTTTTCTTACCAAGAACTATTATTCTGCCATGCAATTTACTAATTTGTGGTGAGATAAGATGTTGATTGATTTAAAACCTAAAACAGTTACAGAGGATGCTCACCTGAACAATCCTTGGCCTCTGAAGAAAAATCTCGGCAGGGAAGTCTTGCATGATCACGTCCTTCAGCAGCTCACAGGTGTTCCATATCAGGGTGTGGTTACTACTTCTCAAAGAGCTAAGACAGAACAGAGTCAGACTTCAGAGAGAGGGCTCCTACTCCTGTCTCGGTAAGCGCACAGCATAACATCCCTGCTAACACCTTAGGCCCCAGCAGAGGCATCACTAGTCCCTGGATGCATCCTCCACCCTTTCTAGTCAGCTCTAAGGAGGTGCTTCTTCCATGTCCCTGCATTTTGTAATACAGGGACTGCTCGCTGGTTTTGCATCCTCCACTGCACCATCCTTAGGAACAGAACATCACATTAACCACTGAATGTGGAGACTATCGCAACTCTACCAAATGGGACTGGGAAGTCAAATACAACTTTCCAGTTAAAGGGACAAATGACAGCCTGTCTAGTGGCGCTTTCTGGGACCTCGGCTCTCCAGTCATCTTCACTCCTCTAGGCGCCCCGCCCTCCTTAGCTCCCACTTACCTGGAGACGCAGCAACTGCGCACGATCCCTCTCAGGAACTCAGCTGCAGTTAGTCTGCCTTCGCTACCGCTCACAATGAGTAACAACCCTCTCTGAGGTGGGCACTACCTTGTTGCACGACATTTGATCACACCAAGAAACCCAAGATTGTGAACTGTAAAAACCTGTTTCTAGTTGTGGAGTGGCTCGGCCCTAGCACACATGTTTAATCCAAGAACTTTTTGTGAACATAGGTCAAGAGGTGGAGCAAGTGAACATATTAAAAGAAAAAATAGAAAGTGAGAGGAAGTCTGGAGGACAGATAGAGAGACGTGCAGATAGTAGAAAGAAGGGACGTAGTTTGAGGGATTTTTAAGATAGTGTGGAGAAGAAGAAGTGGCTTTTTTTTTTTCTGGGATGTCAGCTGAATAGGAAGGTCAACTGCATCCTTTTTCTGCTTCTCTGAGCTAGTAGGCTTTCACCCTAGCATCTGGCTCTGCAATCTTTATTGGTAAAAATCAAACGTTTGGGATTTTGTTTGAAAACACTACCTCTTCAATATTTTTCCCTAAGACAATGATGTAAGTACTACCAGAAATCACCTGTATCCTGCCTTAACTCTTTCAAATATGATTTTTCATCTAAATTCACACCTTATGAAAAGAGACAAGCCATTTATTGTGATTCAATTAAATTGTATCAAGTGAATATGGATATTAAAAGCGGTAATTGGGACTGGAGAGAGAATGCAGTATTCAAGGGCACACACTCCTTTTGCAGACCCAATTTCAGTTCACTGCACCCACATTAACCAACTCACAAGTAGCAGTAACTCCTGCTCCAGGTGACTGGAGCTATCTTCTGGATTTCCCTTGCACCTGCACTCATACAGGCACAAACCTACACACAGACATACTAAATTAATTACAACTACAAAGAAAACTTTCTCTTTTTTTAAGACAGAGTCTCACTATGTTGCCCTGGCTGGCCTCAAACTCACAGAGATCCACCTGTCTCTGTCTCAAGAGTACTAGCATTAAAAGTGTGCCACTATGGTCAGTCCTAAAAAAAAAAAAAAACACACAACACAGAACTCTGCAGGCTTCTATAAGTCAGTCAATACACACCAGAGACAGTCAATGCAGCTATCTCCAACCTTCCTGGCATCATTAAGTTTGTCTCCTAATGGAGCCACCCATGTTTTAAAATATATTCTACCAAAAAAAATGTTTAATTTTTCCATTGTTCTTCATGAAGAGCACAAGAAATGGGCAACTAGACAATCTATGTAGCTAGAGATGTGTCATGAAAGACTGTGTATGATTCCAACCACAAAAGGAAACTGGGTGTGACCCAGGTGTTCACAGCCTGTTCATCATCACAGCGCAAGGGAGGGGAAAGGTGGAACAGCAGGAATTCAAGGTCATCCTTGGCTACACATAGTAAGTAAGGGGGGGGGGGCATGCAGATTGCACAAAGACATACACATACAACAATTTTCTAGCTTGCTTTTATGAAATATAAAATTGTACCATGTTTCAACACTTGTTACCTTTTCCAGATGAAAACTTATGGTGATAACTATCAGATTTAATGACTATAAAGAACCAAAAAGACCTGTAATATATCAGGATCGTACCATTCATTGGAGGAAAGAACATGTCTGTCTGTTGTGGTCAGGGGTAGCCAAGGAAACACAGAAAACTTCAGCCACTTTACAGTCGGCTTTCCTGTAAAAGGAACAGCAAAACTTAAGGTGTCAAAGAATCAAACATGACAGTGTGTAATAATACGTCAGATGATTTGAAAAGAACATGGAACTGTTAGGTGCAGAGATTATGATTAAATTTCTTACTTTCCCAGACATAGGAAGTATACCATTTAAACCTGCTTTCGATGCTTCTTGTTCCCTTATGTTGTTATTCAGCCTCTATGTTGCCATGAAAGATTTTTAATCAGAGGTTTCCAAATCAAGTCTATGTTAATCCTTGACATGAGATATTCCCTTCAGCACACCTTTCATCTCAACTATAATATGCAATTAAACGTTAACACATGCACTTTTTAACCACTCCTTGTCACCTCGGCCAGATTTTTCAACTTTTCTTGGTGTCTTAGTGGTAAAATAGGGACACTAATAATACCATTCTCACTGCGACTTCATAAGTATTCATTCTCTCCTTCAGAGATTCCACACTGGGAGCCTGACACATTTTTAGCATTGTTTCAAATACTGAGGACAGAGGAGTGCTCACAGCTCAGGGCACTGGGAAAATGTGTATTTAATTTGCTGGGAAGGTCAATCAGAAAGTTCTTTCTCATGGAGGCATGAAGAGCAGAACTCAGACATCATGCAACCACAGCCATGTACAGGTTAACTCTGGTCAATGTGAAACAAGCTAGTTATCTTGTGAGCAGAACATCAGCTTTCTCTAGGCAAGTCTGTAGGGCATTTCACTGATGACTCACTGATATGGGAGGGGTCAGGCCCTGGAAGGTGGTCCTGGGTGGTATAATAAAGTGGACTGAGAAAGCCATATAGCACAAGCCAATAACAAGCATTCCGCCATGGTCTTTGCTTCAGTTCCTACCTCTAGTTCCTCTTTGACTTCCTTCATGATAGACTACAAGCCAAGATGAAATAAACCCTAGAGGGGAGACTCCTGGAAGAGAGCTCTAAATCAGAATGTCCTAGTCTTATGTCAACTGGCTGTAAGACAAACCACACAGAATCAAACCTAAACTAATTCAAAGCAATGAAACATTTAGCTTTGTGCTAAAACTTTCCAGCCTGACCACACTATATCTTCAGAGCAAAGGAAGAAGAGTTCATAGATTTTTTTTTTTTTTTACAAGTCAAACACTTCCCTATTTATACACACCCAGTGGCCCTGGTGGTACTTCCATGTGCTGGAAATTACTTTTGTCTTGGGGGAAATATCCTGTTAAAACTTCAGGTTGCTGTGACAATTCTGAAAAGAAAATACATTAATTACTATGTTAACAATTCACCTGATAAAATGAAAATTATTCCTTTTAAATTGCATTATTTTCTCTCAATCTTTCAATAATTACTAAAACTAAAAAAAGAAAAAGCAATCTAACTTGTTCTCTGAATATTGTATCTTCTGAAACAAGAAAAACAAATAACTGTCCAGCCAAATTCCAACTAAGGTGCGTTTCCTCTTTTTCACTGTACGATAAACACAGTTACTAATTAAAATGATTAGTAACTGTGTATATCCATGGTGTATACAAAGAATGATGGCTGCCCCCCTAAGTACTCAGACTTTATAGTACCCAGTTACTTTCATTCTCACTGAATATACTTGGAAAAAGATCCTTAAAATTAAATTAAATTAAATTAAATTAAATTAAATTAAAAAGTGGGGAAGATTCATGAGCTGGCAAGATGCCTCAGCTGGTAAAGGCACTAGCCTCCAAGACTAACAGCCTAAATTTAACCTCCAGAACCCACACTAGTGGAAAAGAGAACTGACTCCAAGTTGCCCTCTGTCCTTCCTTCACAGGCATGTCATGGCAGACATGCATGCACACACATACACTCATATGCCTACATAGATACACACACACACACACACACAATGTAACAAAGAGTTTAAACAAAATACAATACAGAAAAGCAGTTACCAATTTTATCAGTTTGGTAACTGGCAGAACACAGGACAGGAACTTCTGACGGAAGAACAAAAAGTCCATCGAGAATGCCATCAATCTCCGCCTGAATTGCTGGCTCCACATTGGGACGGAGCTTAGATAAGAACTCTACTGCACCAAGGTCAGTCAAGTGTTGGACTGCTGGGGGATACTACAGTAAAAGAAAAAGTCTTGAAAACAGCCATGAACACAGAAATCTCTAAACTTCATTTTACCACCATCAAAACATCGTTATTTTGACATATCAAATATTCCATGTTTTGAAAAACAAATTCTGCATTGCTGTGCTCTAGAGTAATCAACTTCCATAAATAAAGAATAAAGTAAAACAGACAACTTAGGAAAGAAACATAATTAAGAGACTCTCTGAGCACTAAAAATATACGCTACCAATTTCTCTTTTATTTTTAAATGTTTTATGGTTAACATAGTCACCTTAGAAAATGGGTTTCATTATGACGTTTTCACACATATGCATCACTGTACTTTTTCTCCCCAGCACACACACACTGGCTAGCCCCTGCCTCACAGGATCCCTTCTACGTCCGTATCTTTATATATACATATGTAATACATATAATATATTAAGTCACTTTTCCCTACATGCACTTCATCCTATCCTTACTGTAAATCAATATGCCAAAGTTACCAGAATCCCCCATGAGGGCAGTGATTTAAAGGTTTGAAAGGTTGAACTTTTGATTTTGGTCCTGGAAACTAAGTTACTTTTAAAGTAGGTACAGAAACAGAAATAATTTATTTTCAGGAAACGGCATTATACGCATTGTTAGCTAAACATATTTAAATGTACTCATTTTAATACTGAAAAGTGTAATTTAAACATGAGATATATCAGAAGAATTATGAAAAACTGGGCAGCAAATAAATCAGACAAGAGCAGAATTTAGTAGTTCTACTTCAGGGCACAGTACAAGGCAAGATAGGCTATTTCAACAAATGACGAGCAATATTTACCCAAACGAGTTCAAATTCATCACCTCTGGCAGTCTTCAAAAGAAATTTAAAATCCCAAGTATGTCTTTCAATAAATGCTAGTTAATTTAAACTGTAGTTACTTTATTTCAAAACGTTACCTTAACCAATCTGCTTAACAAGCTCACAACCTCCTCTTTCATTGGGACGGATGGGAAATTGAACCATTCGAGCAAATGGAGAAAAAGCAACCTTTCCTGAATCAGGTCAGCATAGCAGATCAAGTTGTGCTCGATCTTGCACAGGATGCTTTTGAGGGCCCGTTCCCTGATCTCCGCCAGCTGATGGCCTGTCAGAGAAGTTTGCACAAAGTAATTTTATCTCCCAATTCTGAAGAGAGGACCCACCCATAACTTATTCTAAATGTGCGTGGGTTTTTTTTCTGGAGACAAAGCGGGGTGAAAATAAGCCGCGGGTGCGTTGGGTGCGGCCGATGATTCTACAGTGTGAGAAAGTCCGCGGGCAGATCTGGGCAAGCGGGAGCTAGGAGCGGTGACCGCGGGACCCGGCCGCCGGAACCCAGCACCACCAAGCAAAGGTCCGAGGGCTCCTCCGACCCTGGGCAACACAGACAGTTACCAAGCTTCCTGATGAGCCCCGCCAGAACCATCTCGTCGCCACAACTTGCCGCCGACGGAGAATTAAACTGTCGCGCCACAGCGTCCGACTATGATTAATGTCCCCCGAAAATTCAGTCAATAGGAACAGAGGTTCCACGATGTCTAAGCTAGACACCCCTTGAGTAAAGAGCATTCCGTGAAATGCTCCCAATGCCTCCGTCACCACACAAGTTTATAATCTCTCCTCGTTACTACTGCTCATTCTCTAAACCGCAATCTCCTCCTAAGAAGCCGAATTAATAAAGGGTTTAAGAAGAGGTAAAACCCTCTTCCGCCTCAGTGCGTGTCGGGAGTTGTAGTTCTGGCTCAACCTGGCTCCCTTGCAGAAGTTCCGGACACGCCTTTTGTTACTGAGTTCCGGCTTTCAATCGCGGGCTCTGAAGCGGGCGCTTGGTCCCTGGCGGCAGTCCAAGGCTCTAGTTCTCTCCCCTCCCTCTGAGAGGGATTTGTTCAGACCTTGCCAATCTGAATGCTTAGCTTTCTTGAGCTTGGGTCTTGTATTGTGAAGTTGCTCTTCCAACGCTCTCCCCCATTATTAAATGACTCAAGCTAGAAAATAAAACTGCAAAGTTCTGCAGTGTCTGGGATACCTGACCTCAGGTATAAACAAGACACAAGGAGAGGAGAAAAGAAACCAGACACAAGGAGAGAAAAAACGAACTGCATGGAAAGAGTCTATTTGAATGCTTTCCAAGTTGATTTTTCTAACACGCACTGTAATCCGTCTCAACAAAATTACAAACGATAGTAAGAGCAATCGCAAAATTAAAATGATTTGCACTTTAGAGAGCATTGTGTTGTACTGTTCTTTTTAATTATCTAGGAAGGGAGGGAATATTAATCAAGATAGATAACCCATTCTTTCTTTTTTCAAAAAGAGGAAGTTTAAAAATCAGAAAAGTGCCCATCCAAAGTCACACCAAGTGAAAAAATTAAGGAACGAGTCTTGTTTCTTGTCCTCACTAGAGCAGTGCTGTGTGTGTGTCTGTGTGTGTGTGTGTGTGTGTGTTAGATAAATGGAACAAGTTGAATCTTAGATAAATAAAAATTGTACTAAGTACAAAAAGTAGGAAAAAGGAATTCATACCTGAGAAAAAATGTATTGTTAAAAGGAAAAGGATCCAGAGGAAGTGTGGAAGATACAAAGAAAATGAGAAATCAATGTGACCAATTTCCTTGAGAAGAAGAAAGGGGTAAGATGGTTGCTGCTAGTTTCTAACCATTTCTATTTGGCTTTCCAATAGAAAGCTCTACCAACCTTCCTCTACCTCTGGGTCAAAGCAAATCATGATTAATATGACAAATGGACAAAACACCCCTTCAGAACTGAGTAGTCAACCCAAGCACAAAAGATACACTTAGAGATTAGAACAAAGTGCACATGAACACATACAGATATGATGGAAATAACTTGTCAATGGTATTTCTAAAATCCAGTCTTATATGATGAATGACTAGGTGTGCGATGGGTGAAGGACAACAATACTGTGGAGAAGATATCAACACAAGCCCGTTGCCTTACCCCATTTAGGAGAAATAACTATTCTACTGTGTGAATGGTTCACTTATGTCCAGCATAAACATTTTACTTTTCAAATGTTGTTATTATTGCTGATTTCACATGGGTTAAGGTAAGGTTATTATTTCTTCAAAATGTTTGGAAGCAAATATGTTTTGTATTTTAGTTTTTTTGTTTGGTTGCTATTGGAACATTTATCTATACATAATGAGATGGTTTGAGCATGGGGCTCAAGTCTAGTGAGAAAATTATTTCTTACGTACTATATGAGCACAATTTAAACAATCTTATACAGTTTCTTAAGTGAGTGAGTGTGTGTGAGAGAGAGAGTGAGAGACGGTGACTATGAACCGATTTCAGAGGACAAATGGGGCACTGCATCTCCTGGAGCCAGGGATGTTGGTCTGCCTGTTGTGCATGCTGGGATCAGAATTCGGTGCTTTGAAAGAGCAAGACACAAATCAAAACGACCCTGAGATTTCACCTGACACACATCAGAATGGCCAAGATCAAAAACTCAAGGGACAACACATGCTGGAGAGGTTGTGGAGAAAGAGGAACCCTCCTCCACTGCTGGTGGGAATGTAAACTTGTACAACCACTTTGGAAATCAATCTGGCGCTTTTTCAGACAATTAGGAATAGTGTTACCTCAAGATTCAGCTATACCACTCCTAGGCATATCTCCAAAATATACAACAAGGACATTTGTTCAACCATGATCATAGCAGCTTTGTTTGTAATAGCCAGAACCTGGAAACAAACCAGATGTCCCTCAGTTGAGGAATAGATACAGAAATTGTGGAACATTTACACAATGGAATACTATTCAGCAATTAAAAACAAGGAAATCATGAAATTTGCAGGCAAATGGTGAGAACTAGAAAAGATCATCCTGAGTGAGGTATCACAGAAGCAGAAAAACACACATGGCATACACTCACTTATAAGTAGATATTAGACTTATAGTATAGGATAAACATATTAAAATCTGTACATCTAAAGAAGCTGACCAAGAAGAGGACCCTTGGTAAGATGCTCAATACTCACTCATAAAGGCAAACAGGGTAGACATCGGAAGAAGGTGAAAACAAGCAACAAGACAAGAGCCTACCACAGAGGGCCTCTAAAGACTCTACCCAGCAGGGTATCAAACCACATGTTGAGACTCAAAGCCAAATTTTGAGCAGAGTTCAGGGAATCTTATGAAAGAAAAGGGAGACAGAAAGACCTGGAAAGGTCTGGAGCTCCACAAGGAGAACAACAGAACCAAAAAATCTGAGTCCAGGGGTCTTTTCTGAGATTGATACTCCAACCAAAGGCCATACATGGAGATAACCTAGAACCCCTGCACAGATATAACCCGTGGCAACTCAATCTCCAAATGGACTCCCTACTAAGGGGAACAGGGGCTGGCTCTGACATGAACTCAGTAGCTGGCTCTTTGATCACCTCTCCCCGGGCATGGGGCGGGGGGGGGGGGGGGGGGGGGGGAGGAGCCTTACCAGGCCACAGAAGAAGACTATGAAAGACAGTCCTGATGAGACCTGATAGGCCAAGGTCAGATGGAAGGGGAGGAGATCCTCCCCTATGAGTGGACTGAGGAAAGGCTGTGCGAGGAGACATGGGAGGGAGGGCAGGATTGGGAGGGGATGAGGGTGGGGGCTACAGCTGGGATACAAAGTGAATAAATTGTAATAAATAAAAATATATTAAAAAAAGACAGAGCAATATGCACTCTTAACCACTGAGCCTACTATCTAGCTCTTTTATAACAATTTTATACATGAAAAGAAGTTTAAAGTGTGCAGCTTTCCAAAATATATGTACCAGATCTTTGGGAAATCTGGGATTTTTTTTATTTTTTTAAT
Organism: Psammomys obesus; assembly: GCF_907164565.1. Lineage (NCBI taxonomy): Eukaryota > Metazoa > Chordata > Mammalia > Rodentia > Muridae > Psammomys > Psammomys obesus. The sequence continues at coordinate 6,632,183 of NW_026596962.1, read as the reverse complement.
TAAGAATGTTCATTGTGAATGGCTTTTATAATCAGGCAACAGCATTATATACTATTTACTGCATTCAAACCAAAGAAATTTATCTGGAATTTTATTTACTATTAACTTAAGTATTGATCTAACCATCTTCCCTCAAGAATCAACCTTCAATTTCTTAATCTCACTGTTTAAAAACCACACACTCAGAACAAATTCTTCCCATTCACTGTTGTGGCCGTAACTGTGGCTATGCCTGACTGCAGAAAAGGCTCACTGCCAGTGTCTTCTGGTGTGGAAGGAGGGAAAGCTAAACATTGCTAGGATCAGTGAGGCCACTCAATGCCAATGTCTTTCAGCATATCTGAAAGCAGATCAGAGACTAGCTGATCATCCACAGTCCTTTGACTACCTCTTTCTGGGCTTGACGAAAGGACTGGCACAGGTAGCTACACAAAGAAACAGGTTTGGCCAAAGTTTGAATGTCAGATAACTCAGTCTGGCTCAAGAGGATGTGAATTCCACACAAGCATCTCAGGGACATGGTGACTTTAAAATATCTTATTCATGAGCTGGCTGGGATCTTCTTCTCAATCTAGATGGAAATCTCAAATAGTCAAAAGATAGCTTTCTCAGTGTTAGTGGTTCTGGGCCTTTAAGTTCCAAGAACTTCAAAAACAGGGCTTCACATAATCTTACAGTCATTTAATTGTGCAGCCATATTCACTGTTTTCAGTGAAAAAAGATGAATGCATTCTTTTCTCATTTCTTCATATGGATAACGTTATTGGCTTCAGGAGAATATCATTCTCCATCATCCAACAATTAATTGGAATACTAATTTATTTATGAAAAAGTATATTTAAAAAGGCAAACAATAAACATTCCTAAAGAAGAGTTTCAAACCAACAAATGTGTGAGGTTTCATTCATTGGCTCTCTGGAAAGCCTATTGTGTCTTTCAAAAAGGTATCCAAATATCAGCCTATATTATTTAAGAATAAAGATCACAGCTTCCCCTGTGATCCCAACACCCTATTTCCCGGGGTCTGCACCATTTCTTGGAACCCACCTCTATATGAGGACCCAGAGACCAGCAGGGATCAGGGAGTAGCAGGTGAGACACATACACCCCAACCCCATCTACTGGCCTGCCAACAACACAGGCCCTCTGTGCTGCACTTCCCCTGTGCAAATCAGACCTGAGTTCCTGTGCCTGAGCCATTTCGGGGACCCACCACAGATCTGTGGCCCCAGAGATCAGCATGGATCAATGAGCAGCAATGAGAATCAGAGAGGAGCAGACCAGCACAGGTCAGGAAGCAGAAGGAAAACCAGAAAACTGAGGCCACCTGGGAACAAGATCTCTACCTACTGTCCCAGAGACCTACCACCATCAGAGACTACCAGGCCTGTTAATACCAAAGTCAACCAAATGGCTACAGATCAGCTCAAGAACACAAGCAACAAAACCCAGGGCCACATAATACCACCAAAACCCAGCTATCCTACCACAGCAAGCCCTGAGGATACTATCACATAGGAAGCACAAGAAAATTATCTTAAATGTGAGGTTATGAAAATAATTGAGGCCTTAAAAAAAGAAAATAAATCGCCCAAAGAAATGCAGGAAAATACAGTCAAACAGGTGAAGGAATTGAATAAGTTAAAGAAATATAGGGAGATATAACCAAATGGGAGAAGGAAATGAATAAAACTGTCGAAGACCTAAAAATGAAAATAGAAGCAATAAAGAAAACACAAATTGAGGCAATCCTGGAGATGGAAAACCTAGGGAAGAAAACAGAAACTACAGACAGACGCATCACCAACAGAATACAAGAGATGGAAGAGAGTCTCTGCTGTAGAAGATATGATTGAAGAAATCGATACATCAGTCCAAGAAAATGTTAACTCTAAAAGGTTCCTGACACAAAACATCCAAGAAATCTGAGACAATATGAAAAGACCAACCCTAAGAATAATAGGAATAGAATAAGAAGACCTCCAACTCCACAGCCCAAAAAATATTTACAACAAAGTCATAGAAGAAAATTTCGCCAACCTAAAGAAAGAGATGCCTATAAAAATACAAGAAGCCTAAAGAACACCAAACAGATTGGACCGAAAAAGAAAATCCTCTAAATGTACAGAACAAAGAGAGAATATTGAAAGCCGCAATGGAAAAGAGTAAAGTCACATATAAAGGCAGAACTATCAGAATTACACCTGACTTCTCACCAGAAACTCTAGAAACAAGAAGGGCTTAGGCAGAGCAGATATTTTACAGACACTAACTGACCACAGATGTCAGCCATGACTACTATACCCAAGAAAGGTTCTAATCACCATAGACAGAGAAAACCAAGATATTTGACCCAAAAAAAAATTTTTTTTAAATAATACCTAGCCACAAACCCAGTTCTACAGAAGATACTAGAGGGGAAACTCCAACCCCAGGAGGCAAATCACACCAAGGAAATAAATAACCCCACAACAGCAAAATCAAAAATGGTGAGGCACACACCAAAACACACACCCTCTACCACCAGCAACATCAAAATAACAGGAATCAGCAACCACTGGTTAGTAATATCTTTCAACATCAATGGCCTCAATTCCCCAATAAAAAGACACAGGCTAAGAGAATGGATGTATAAACAGGACCCATCATTCTGTTGCATACAAGAAACACACCTCAAAAACAATAATAGACATTACCTCAGAATAAATGGCTGGAAAAAGTTTTCCAAGAAAATGGACACAAGAAGCAAGCTGGAGTAGAAATCCAAATATCTAATTAAATAGACTTCCAACCAAAATTAATCAAAATAGTTGGGGAAGGGCATTTCTTACTCATCAAAGGCCAAAACAATATTACAATTCTGAACATATATGCCCCAAATGAAAGGGCACCCACATTTGTGAAAGAAACGTTACAAAAACTTAAATCACATATCAACCCCCACATGTTAATAGTAGAAAACTTCAACATACCTCTCTCACCAATAGACAATTGGTGTGAAACAATCGGACCTAACAGGTATCTACAGAACATTCCATCCAAACACAAAATAATGTACCTTCTTCTCAGCACCTCATGGAACCTTCTCCAAAGTTGACCACATACTCAGTCACAAAGCCTCAACAGATACAAGAAAATTAAAATAACAGCTTGTATTTTATCAGACCACCATGGCTTAAAGCTGGACTTCAACAACAACAGAAACAAAAGAATACCTACAAACTCATGAAAACTCTCTACTTAATGACCACTGGGTCAGGGGGGAAATAAAGAAAGAAAATAAAAACTTTCTATACTTCAATGAAAATGATGGAACAACATACCCAAACTTATGGGATACAATGCAAACAGTGATAAGAGAAAACTTGATAGCACTAAGTGCCTTCATAAAGAAACCGGAGAGAGGTCAGCAACTTAACAGCTCATCTGAACACTCTAGAAAAGAAGGAAGCAAAGACATCCAAGAGGAGTTGATGAGTAATACAAGGCACATACCTAAATACAATAAAGGCAATATACAGCAAGTCAATAGCCAACATCAAGTTAAATGGAGAGAAACTTAATGTGACCCCACTAAAATCAGGGACAAGGCAAGGCTTCCCATTCTCACCATTTATCTTCAATATAGTAATTGAAATTCTAGCTAGAGCAATAACACAAGTAAAGGACACCAGAGGAGCACAAATCAGAAAGGAAGAAATCAAAATATTGCTATTCACAGATGATATGATAATATAAATAAGTGACTTCCAAGATTCCACAGAGAATTCTTTTTTATTTTTATTTTTATATTAATTACAGTTTATTTATTTTGTATCCCAGCTGTAGCCCCCTCCTTCATTTCCTCATCTCCTCCCTGCCCCGCTCTAAGTCCACTGATAGGGGAGGTCCTCCTCCCCTTCCATCTGACCCTAGCTTATCAGGTCTCATCAGGACAGGCTGCAATGTCTTCCTCTGTGGCCTAGCAGGGCTGCTCCTCCCTCAGGGGTGAGGAGGGAGGTCAAAAAGCCAGCCACTGAGCTCATGCCAGAGACAGTCCCTGTTCCCCTTACTAGGGTACCCACTTGGATACTGAACTGCCAAGGACTACGTCCGAGCAGGGGTTCTAGGTTATATGCATGCATGATGATCCCTGGTTGGTGACTCAGTCTCAGAAAAGACCTCTGTGCCCAGATATATTTGGTCCTTGTTGAGTTCATGTTCTCTCCAGGTCTTACTAACTCTCTCTTCTTTCATATGCTTCCCTGAACTCTGCCCAAAGTTTGGCCATGAGTCTCAGTATCTGCTTTGATACACTGCTAGGTAGAGTCTTTCAGAGGCCCTCTATGGTAGGCTCCTGTCCTGTTTCTTGTTTTCTCCTACTTCAATATCCATCCCATTTGTCTTTCTAAGTAAGCACTGATCTTCTCAGTAATTAAAAACAAGGAAATCATGAATTTGCAGGCAAATGGTGGGAGCTAGAAAAGATAGTCCTGAGTGAGGTATCCCATAAGCAGAAAGACACACACAGTATATACTCACTTATAAGTGGATACTAGACCTATAAGATAAGATACACATACTAAAATCTGTACACCTAAAGAAGCTAAACAAGGAGGAGGACCCGGGGTAAGCTTTGTTGCTTTTTAAGGTCTTTAGTTCTTTATAATTCTGGATATTAGTCCTCTGTCAGATATAGGGTTGGTGAAGATCCTTTCCCAGTCTATAGGCTGTCATTTTGTTCGGTTGACAGTGTCTTTTGCTTTACAGAAGCTTTTCAGTTTCATGAGGTCCCATTTATTGATTGTTGATCTTAGAGCCTGTGCTGTTGGTGTTCTGTTCAGGAAGTTGTCTCCTGTGCCAATGAGTTCTAGGCTGTTCCCCATTTTTTCTTCTATCAGATTTAGAGTATCTGGTTTTATGTTGAGGTCTTTGATCCACTTGGACTTTAGTTTTGTGCAGGGTGATAAATATGGATCTATTTTTATTTTTCTGCATGTAGACATCCAGTTGGGGCAATACCATTTGTTGAAGATACTGTCTTTTTTTCCTTTGAGTGGTTTTGACTTCCTTGTCAAAAATCAAGTATCTATAGGTATGTGGATTTATTTCTGGGTCTTCTGTTAAGTTCCATTGATCCACCATTCTGTTTCTATGCCAATACCATACAGTTTTTATTACTATTGTTCTGTAGTACAGCTTGAGATACCTCCAGATGATCTGTTGTACAGTATCGTTTTGGAGATTGTGGGTTTTTTGTTTCTTCATATGAAGCTGCGAATCTTTCTTTCAAGGTCTGTAAAGAATTGTGTTGGTATTTTTTTTTTATGGGAATTGCGCTGAATCCATAGACTGCTTTTGGAAGGATGGCCATTTTCACTATGTTAATCCTACCAATCCGTGAGCATAGGAGAGCTTTCCATCTTCTTATATCTTCTTCAATTTCTTTCTTCAGAGACTTGAAGTTTTTTTCAAACAGGCCTTTCACTTGCTTGGTTAGAGTCAAACTAATGTACTTTATGTTATTAGTGGCTATTGTGAAAGGTGTTGTTTCCCTAATTTCTTTCTCAGCCCTTTTGTCTTGGGTATACAGGAGGTCTTCAGATTTTTTTTTTTTAGTTAATTTTGGATCCAGCCACTATGCTGAAGTCTTTATCAGCTGGAGGAGTTCTCTGGTTGAATTTTTAGGGTCACTCATGTATGCTATCATATCATCTGCGAATAATGACACTTGGACTTCTTCCTTTCTACAGAGAATTCTTACAACTGATAAACCCTTTCACCAAAGTATCTGGATACAAAATTAACTCAAAAAAGTCAGTAGCCCTCCTTTGTACAAGTGACAAAAGGGCTGAGAAAGAAATTAGGGAAATATAATCCTATACAATAGCCACAAATAGTATAAAATATCTTGGTGTAACTCTAACCAAGCAAGTGAAAGGCCTGTATGACAAGAACTTCAAGTCTTTAAAGAAAGAAATTGAAAAAGATTTTAGAATATGGAACACTCTTCCATGCCCATGGATCAGTAGGATTAACATAGTAAAAATGGCCATTTTACCAAGAGCAACCTACAGATTCAATGCAATTCCCATAAAAATTCCAACCCAATGCTTGACAGACCTGAAAAGAGCAAACGGTAACTTCATGTCAAAAAACAAAAGACTCAGGATAGCAAAAACAATTCTGTAAAATAAATAAACTTCTGGTGGTTTCAACATCCCTGATTTCAAGCTATACTACAGAGCAATAGTAGTAAAAACTGTATGGTATTGGCATAGAAACAATGGAACCAAATCAAAGACCCAGAAATAAACCCATGCTCCAACAGGCATTTGATTTTCAACAAAGCCAAAATCATACAATGGAAAACATTAAGTATCTTCAACAAATGATGCTGGTCTAACTGGATGTCTGCAAATGCAAATGGACCTGTATTTATCATCCTGCACAAAACTCAAGTCCAAGTGGATCAAAGACCTTGACATAAAATAAGAGACTCTAAATTTATTAGAAGACAAAGTGGAGAAAAATCTGGAACTCATTGGCACAGGAGACAACTTCCTGAATAGAACACCAAAAACACAAGTTCTGAGATCAACAATTAACAAATGGGATCTCATGAAACTGAAAAGTGGAACAAAACAGCAGCCTACTGGTTGGGAAAAGATTTTCAACAACCCTACATCAGACAGAAGGCTAATATCCAAAATACACAAAGAACTTAAGAAGTTAAACACCAACAAATCAAATAATCCAATTAAAAAATGGGGTATAAAGCTAAACTGAGACTTCACAACAGAGGAATCTCAAATGGCTGAGAAGCACCTAAAGAAATGTTCAACATTCTTAATCATCAGAGAAATTCAAATCAAAATGATTGTAAGACTCCATCTTATTCCAGTCAGAATGGCTAAGATGAAAAATTCAAGTGACAACACATGCTAGTGAGGATATGGAGAAAGGGGAAGACTCCTCCATTGCTGGTGGGAATGCAAACTTGTATAAGCTCTCTGGAAATCAATCTGGTGCTTTCTCAGAAAATTAGGAACAGTACTACCTCAACAGTCAGCTATACCACTACTGGGAATATATCCAAAAGATGCTCCACCATACAACAAGGACATTTGCTCAAATATATTCATAGCAACTTTATTTGTAATATCCAGAATCTGGAAACAACCTAGATGTCCTTCAACTGAGGAATGAATAAAAAAAAGTGTGGTAGATTTACATAATGGAATACTTCTCAGCTGTTAAAAATAAGGAAACCATGAAATTTGCAGGCAGATAGATGGAACTAGAAAAGATCATTCTAAGTGTAGTAACCCAAACCCAGAAAGACACAAGTGGTATCTACTTACTTATAAGTGAATACTAGACCAATAGTATAGGATAACCATACTACAAACCACAGACACAAAGAAGCTAAGTAAGAAATAGGGCCCAAGGAAGGGTGCTGGAATGTCTCATAGAAGGAGAAACAGAATAGACAGCAGAAGTGGATGAAGATAGGGAACTGGGCAGGAGATGGAATGGGTTGGGAAACAAGAGTGAAGATCACAGTGGGGAGAACAGGAGTTGGAGGTGAGAGGTCATAGAACAAGAAGGGAAACTGGGGGTGTGACACATTTTTTTTGACAAGCTGGAGGCCTGCCACAGGCCTGCTCCTGGGAAGATATGGGTGTGACTCCTAACAGGAGGGGACATGGAAACTGAAGTGACCACCTCCTAACCAGGCAGTGGAGGGAGGGGAACAACAACCCACCCACAAAACCTTTGAGCCAAAAATTACCCTGCCTACAAGAAACGGAGGGATAAAGAGGGAACAGAGATTGAGGGAAGATCCAACCAATGGCTGGCCCACCCTAAGGCCCACCCCGTGGGAGACAGCCAGCCCCTGACACTGTCAATGATGCTCTCTATGCTTGCAGACAGCAGCCTAACTTGACTGTCCTCTTGCAGGCTCCAGCCAGCAGCAGATGCTGGGACTTGCAGTGAGGCATGGAGCAGAGCTCCAGGGGTCCTGTGGAGGTGTTGGGGAAAGGACGGAAGGACCTGCAGGGTACAGAAACCTCACAAGAAGACCAATACAGACAGCTCACCCAGTCCCATTGGTGCTTCCAGACTGAGACATCAACTAAGGAGCATGCATGGCCTGGACCTAGGCCCCTGCACCAGCCTAACATTCATCACAAGGTCTGTGCCAGCCACCTCCTGTCATTTCGGCATGCGTGTGTGCACTGCCTCCGTTCATCATAGGAAGGGTGAATACGTGCCAGGTTGTGGCGGTGCACAATTTAACCCCAGCACTTGGGAGGCAGAGACAGGCAAATCTCCGAGTTCGAGGCCAGCCTGGTCTACAGAGTGAGTTCCAGGACAACCAAGGCTACACAGAGAAACCCTGTCTCGAAAAACAAACCAACAAAATTTAGCAGGGGTGAGGAGTTGAATTACATTCAGAAGGTATTGTAAGACAGAAAACAAAACTTCCTGGAATATATTGTTGTAATCAATCTATTAGCATTTTTGTTAATTTGTTACTATTCCTAGGTTATGAGCTAAACTTTATCAGATATTTACAGATATCAAGTCTACAATAGAGGAAAGCCTGGTACAAATAGGAGTGGTATTACCTGCGGTTTCAGGCCTCCGCTGAAGGTCTTCCAATGTGTCCTTGCATATCAGGAGGAACTCCTACTACATGCCAGGCAGAAAGGAAAACATTTCTAAGCATTCAGTTTACAAAACTGAAAACAGTATCTATCAGTTAAGGAATAGATAAAATATGAACTGCCCATCCAATGGAATCACAGTCACCCAGAATAAGGATTAAAGCAGTTACAAAACACAGCAGGGATAGAACCTTCACAGTGCTCTGCTCTTGGGAGAAGAGCAGAGAAGTCTAACTGTTTTGCTTTCACTCACAGGTATACGAGTCTGCTCAGGCAGATAGCCCACACACTGGGTGACGCAAACAGTTCTGGAAGCTTCCAAGTACCAGAGAAGGGGCTGAAAATTCACCTTCCTCTGTACATGTTCAGAGAGAGAGAGACCTCTGCAGACCCTTTATTGTCAGGACATCAGGCTGAGTTTCACCTTTGTGACCTCCTTGTACTATAATTTCCCTGTCTCGCACTGTCTAAGACAGACCTGTTAGGGATTAGCTGTGAAGCTGGGAGTTATAGATAAACTCAATCCATGACAGTTTTGAATATCTAGAAAAAGCAAAGTCTGGGATCTAGAAAACAAATTGTTGACTGCGTGGGGTGTGTGGGCAGGGAGAACAGGAAGTGAGTTCACCACCTTTTATTGTTGTTTTTGTTTTTCCAGACAGGGTTTCTCTGTGTAGTCCTGGCTGTCCTGGAACTGATTTGTAGACAAGGCTGGCCTTGAACTCACATAGATCCCTCTGCCTCCCAAGTGCTTGGATTTAAAGGTGTGTGCCACCATGCCTGGCCCTACACTGCCTTTTTTTATTTTTGGCCTGAAGGAAATGCTTAGGGAGTAGGTAGCTGCACACAGCCAAGTGCGTGCGGGAGTTCTGACTGGGCTGTGAAGGATTTTTAAATCTCCTGCCCCACTGATAGAAACGAAAAATGCTGCAGCCATTGTGAAAAGCAGTAGAGAGATCCTCAAGAAGGTAATCAAGTAGTATCCGTTCCAGAATCAGCATAGATACCCCCAAACTTCTGCTTCTAAGTACAGCTCATCAAAACGAAAGCATATGTAGTCACGAAACCTACACACAAGTAGTCATGATAGAATTATTCTCAAGATCCTGAAGGGGAGAAAAGTCAAATGTTCGTTAATTTATTTACAAACATCGGATTGATAGAAAGAATAAAATTTACCTTTACAACAAAGTATTTTAAAATTTCAACAGTTGATGGGGTCCCAGGCATGCATGCTTTTAACCTCAGAACTCACCAGGCAGATCAGTGAGTTCAAAGCAAGCCTAGTCAATATGGTAAGCTCCAGGACTGCTTTGGCTACATAGTGACCTGTCTCAAAAAAGATAAATGAGGAACTGACACACACTAGGTGGAAACAGCATGCTAAGTAAATAATCCAGCCACAAAGCCCTATATACTTGACTGGGGGGATGGCTCAGTAGGTAAGTCCTCACTCGAGCCAGAGGATCTGAGTTCAAATCCCCAGAACCATGTAGAAGTCTGGCGCCCTGGAGTGCACTTACAGCTACAGCATTGGAGGAGGCAGCGATGCTGATGCCTGGTGCTGGCCAGCCAGTCAGCCCAGGCAAAGCACAGCTCCAAACTCAGTGAGAGAGGTTTAAACACCCTTAAATTATGAACTTCAAGTTTAGGGATTGTCCTAGTAAAGCAGGACTTCTGGGACTAGCCAGGGGACTAAGTAAAGACATGGAGACTTACTAATATTTATAAAAGCTTAGGCCTTTACTAGGCAGACTCTCAGTTACCGAATAAATTTACCTAAGTAATCCTGGCCTACACCCTGCCATGCTGGCCAGCTCTTTATCTCTCTGTACCTGTTCATGGCTACCTTCATGTCCTGCTGGCAAATCTTCCTACCTCTCATTCTTCTCGCAGAGACTGCTCTTTCTCCTTCCAGTTGAGCGGACTTAAGACAGCTCTACAGTCATTCGCATTGGAAATGAAGTGTGTGTGAGTTGTCTACACAAACTGTGATGGCCCTCAATGGAGAGTTCCATGTACGCTTTTCTGTATGTAGGCCTATATAACATAATCATGGTGGTTATGGTGTGCAGATATACCATTACCAGGCAGGAGCTACATCCAGAATGAAGAGAAGCAAGAGCAACAACGTTCTCTAAAGGCCCGGCACACAGATGGGGTTTCCTGTTACCTTCTCATAGCTTCCATGCTGGTAGCATCTCCTGCACCATTTTCAACAATAACTGGCATTTGCTTGTGTTCCAGCTGAATGAAATCCCTGCAGTGAAGTTTGGACCCTGACTCTGACTTTGAGCCTGTTCAATCTGTAAGTAAATTGCAATTCTAGTCATTTCTATAGAATAGTCTCTGTTACTCTAGATAATTCCCCATGTCTGAACTTGAAATCCAGGATTCTCCTAAAGTGGCAGGGAGCAGTCTGTTAACTCGCTAATCTAAAAATGCAGCTAAGAGTTAACTCTGGTAATGTTTTTAAAAGTGTGTGAGTCTGGTGTTGTTTTGTTGAGGTAATCTTGTATGTCACTCTGATCAATTGAAACAGTTACATCATGTTAACTTTCAAATAACAGAAAGAATCTCAGGGACTCTTCTCTCCTAGAACCAATTTCCATTTTCTGAGCCTTCTATTTACAGCAGTTTCGGACACCTCATGGGCCCAAGAAGTTTGACCCTCAAAAGACCTATATCTCTGACTGTGTGAAGACTTCTCATCCTTTCTTTTCTTTCCTTTTCTCTCCAAGCTACCTTCAAACTCATCATGTAGCTAAATATGTCCTTGAACTCTTGACCCTCCTGCTGTCCCATTTCTGAGTGCTAAGAGTTTAGGAGTGCAGGATTGTGCCCAATTTTATGCAGTGCTGAAAACTGAACCCAAGACCTTGTCTATGGTAGGCAAGTGCTTTGCCAACTGAGCTATATTTCTAACCCCCTTTTCATAGAAAGGTGTTCTGTGATATCTGGTGAGTTAATATTCTAATTGGATAATGTCTATGGATGCTGAGGTAGGTCATTTCTATTAGGAAGTGGCATTTAAAGCCGTGGATCATAAAAGACAACTTTTAAAAGAAATTTTATACAATTGGGTTGTTTTAATGTGTGTTCTCTAAATCCCAGCACTGGAGACCGTTCCCTTCAAAACTGGTCGTACTAAAGGCTCTACACCTGTCACATCTAGACTCATTCTGTTAACTTGCATCCGTCAGTCTTACCCTTACCCAGCAAACAGCCCACATGGTCATGTCTCCAGTTCTTCATTTCAAAGTCCAGACTCAGCATCTTTACTTCCACTTCTCAAAAGGTAGCTTGAGCTCAATACACTAAAAGTCTTTTTTCCAACCTCTTCTTCATTAAGAGTTTGCAATAAGAGCAGTCCTGCTAGGCCACAGAGGAGGACTTTGCAGCCAGCCCTGAATATACCTGATAAAACAGGGTCAGATGAAAGGGGAGGAGGTTCTCCCCAGTCCGTGAACTTGGAAAGAGGCAGGGAGAAGCTGAGGGAGGGAGGGTGGGATTGGGAGGGAATAAGGGAGCGGGATACAGCTGGGATACAGAGTTAATAAAATGTAACTAATAATAATAAACAATAAAAAAAAGAGTTTGCAATATCATAGAGCGGTGGTGCCAACTGTTTGCCTTCGCAAGCCAAACCCAGGAAGGGTGTTCGTGCCTCCCCAAAGTACAAATGTCTCCAAACTCAGTGTTGACAAATGCTATCACCTTTATCCCTGATATATTTCTTTTATTCAAGTCTTCCATCCTTTGCTCCAGAGACACATTAGTCTCTACTTCTGCAATAACAAGTTCTGGTTTCTCAGGTTACTTGGTTGCCTGAATGATAACACGTATGCCCCTTCAGGTTGGTTTACCACAAGACACCAGCGTGGTCTTGTGAAGTGTAGCTCATATGTTATTATATCACTCCTCCACAGTCCACTGATTTTGGAACAAAGACAGCACTGAAGATCCTGTTCCAGACAGACCAGCCCTTTCTCTAACTCCTCTCACTGTATTCCACTCATTCTGGCTTTATTTCAATCTCTGGCTTTCTCTATATATCTTTCAAATGACTTTGGACAGCTTTAGTTCTTGCTTGAAACACTCTTTTATCCTACTTTTGTCATGAGTTTCTCCTAATCTGCCCTACCTTCAGAAGTTCTAATGTCAGAAAAGCCTTCTCCGGCACCTCCAGCCAGTTAAAAACTGTGCTGTTAGCTTTCAGCACAATATAATTCTGCTTTAAGGGCCATTTCATTTCCAGTTTTACTATTATTTGATATTCTATGTAGCAAATAGTATTAAGAGTGAACATTCTCATACATAGAACTTACATTGTGTGTGTGTTTGAGTGTGAGTGTGTGTGTGTGTATATGTGTGTGTGTGTGTGTGTGTGTGTGTGTGTGTTCAGTGCTCCAATGAAAGCAAAAAGATAACTTGGAGGAATTGGTTCTTTCCTTCTATTCCTTCTATTACATCCCAGACATGAGATTCAGGTCAGGCTTGGCAGTAGGTGGCTTTCCCTACTGATCCTTCTTGCCAACCCTGTTCTTTACTACAAAGATTAATCCACTCCTGAGGGCTTGACTTTCATGACCTCATAAAGCTCCCAAAGGGCTTACCTCCAAGTTGCTATCACGTGAGGATTGGGACCTTAACATATGAATTTGGGGTAGGACACAAACAGGAATGAAAAAAGAAAAATTGTCTAGACATTTCTCCAAAGATGATATACAAATAGTCAATAAGCACACAAAGAGTTGTTATTATTGTAAATGGCTAGTCATTAAATAAATGTACACCAAAGCTGTAATAAAAGTATAGAGGAAGAGCTTAATAGTACCTTGCTCACAATATATTAGGCACTGGGTCAGCTCCCCAGGGCCACAGTGTACCAGCATTTTACACCCATTAGAAGTCAACTATCAAGTTAAACACAAAATAATAAGTTTTAGCAACGATGTAGAGAAATTGTAAGATGTATACTTTTGAATGGAGTATAAAATGGTCTAGTCATTATGGAAAGAAACATGGTTATCTCTCAAAAGCATAAACATATAATTATCATTTGATATAGCAATATCAATCCTGGGTATGTACACAAAAGAATTAAAGGCAATAACTCAACTGAATACTAATAAACCTTTGTTCTCAGCAGTATTATTCAAGTAGCAGCATGTGGAATAATGCACTTATCCACTGGCAGATGAGCAGGTACACAACATGTGGGATGTATTCATAGTGGGATATTATTCAGCCTTACAGTTGATAAATAAATTACACCTCTCACAAAACAACAAGTCCTGTGGTTCTGGTGTGATCGGGAGATAGAAACGGCCATAGCAGTTAAGACATAAACCTCAAAAGATTCTTGTCCTTGTCAGGAATTTGAGAAGGCCCTTGGTTCTGTCCTGAGTGAGGCCAGGAAGGCCAGAAGGGGCCTCTTTTGCTGTTCTGAATTATTGTGGTCTCCTGTATGAACCTTACTGCTTGGGAGCCATATGTCAGGCTGTGACTGGAACTGAGAGCTACCTGGACACTCCTTAGATAGATCAACTGGGATGAACACCTACTCATGCCTCAACCCAACTTCTTCTCTAAGATCTGTAAAAACCTCTAGAAAAGCAATTCAGTAGAATCCCATTTGTGGCGAGCCATTCCAGCTATACAGCAACTCCGCCTATCTTCTTTCTCTTAAACCCCGTATAGTGGCATCCCTCTCTGAACTCAGCCTCTTGTGTGGACAGACAGACAGACAGACAGAAGGACAAACGGACATAGATAGATAAATAGATAGATAGATAGATAGATAGATAGATAGATAGATAGATAGATAGATA
>NW_026596962.1:6588776-6617685 GCF_907164565.1 Psammomys obesus | reverse complement strand
ATAGATAGATAGATAGATAGATAGATAGATAGATAGATAGATAGATACACACACTGAATGGATGGAGCAAATTTCCAGCAAGCAAGCACCAACCATTTTACATAGATACACATAAATACACATACATACAGGTGAATGGAGGAAATTTGAACAAGTGAGCTCCAACAAATTTATTTTTCTCCCACAACTTACATGTACCAGCAAAAACTTTTAAGAAGTACAAAAATCACAATGTGGTTACATTATATTTTTCTTTATGTGAATAATTACAATGAGTATGCATAGAAAAAAATGTTTCCCAATACCCTCACACAATCAAATATTTTACATATTATGGATAAAAAACAAATGTGAAAAACAAATTATTCCTAAGAATTTACAAACATTTGTAACTAAGCAACTTGTTATAGATTAACAAAGTGAAAGTAAGCAAGTTAATTTTTCAGCCACTTTCTCTTTATTAGCAGGCTACAATTTGTAAACACAAAGAAAGAATTAATTAACTTAAAGAGCAATCTTACAAAAATCTTAAAAGAATCACAAATCTAAACTTTTATATAAAAACAATCAGCCATTTCTACTTTAAATCTTCAAGATGCTCATCTATGTATTAATAATTTTTATTAAATTATATCAAGAAGCTGAGGGCAAAATGGGTAAAAGAAATTTCTTGTGACCACCAGACCAGGTTCAGTGAAAGAGTCACATCAACCAGTACAAATTTGGGTTATGGCTCTTGCTCCCTAACCTCAAAAAGTCCTAACTCAACTATTAAAAATGTGCTTTTTTAAACTTTAAACTGTTTCTCTAGATTTTCTACATCATAGCCACTGACAAAAGTATCTTAACCTAACTTTCTAAAACTATTTAAATCAAATCACGCATCTAATTTCATATTTTATGAAAGTTCATCTATGTATTGATCTGCATGACAATTGCCCAAATGAGTGGGCTATCACCAGGAAACAATCCCATCAGACTATAGGCAGTAATTGTGCCATGGCAGATATATGAAGAATGTAGCACTGACAACCATGAGAAGGCACAGCAGCAGCAAGAAGCAATGTGGAGACTCAGGCCCTGATGCCAGGCCTCTCCAAAGTACGCCCACCCATCACAGCCATGCAAAACAGTGGGTCGTCTCCCAGAAGCTCACCTGCCCACTGCAGCTCCTTCTGCGTGATGTCTGCCAACACACAAATCCATCTATTCCGATAATAATTACCCACAGACCACATGTTACACATCACACAGTAAATACATCCATATCTACATAATTATATCTAAACTTATATAGATATATCATTACAATGAAGGATTTGGGAGGCAAGCAGGTTTGAGGAGTTTTAGATAAGCCTAGAAGGACAAAGACTAGAAGCTGATAGAGAAATAAATAGAACCTCTGTAGGGTGAGATAACAGACCAAATGCATGTCTTCGGCAGCATGCCTCTGCTGCTGCAGGATCAAACCGAACTGTAGTGTTGAGTCCAGCTACAGAAGCAAAGAGGCAGGGACCATCCAGACAGATGGATGGACAGGCAGATGGACGGATTACAGGTCCAGGTAGATGAACAGGAGAACCAAGTGAGTATGCCTTGTCAACAGTCAATGGGAATAGAAGCCAGGAGTAGTGGTGCATGCCTTTGACCCCAGCACTCAGGGGTGAGTTTGAGGCCAGCCTGGTCTACAAAGGAGTCCAGGATAGGCAAGGAACACAGAGAAAGCCTGCCTCGAAAAACAAAAACAAAACAAACCAATACAAAACAAAAGAATGGGAATAGAGCCAAGATGAAGCTTCTGAAACAATCTGACTGACAGTCCCTTACCTCACACACGTGATACACACACTGGGTGGTCAGATGGCAGGAGCCATCACTATCACTGTGCTGTGTTAACCTCTTCATGGGGTCCCGGGGAGGGGTATTATACCCTTTCCTTGATCTAAGAAGTCTGATAAGGTTCTCAGGCTTTGTATAATGCGGCCCTCCTCCTATATCCAGGAACGCCATTGTATGTCAGTGTGTGCTGTGTGGAATTACCGGGCGAAGGTGCCCTTTATGTGTTCACCCAAAGTCATCCTCTGTCCTCAAAATGGAGTCTGTCAGCCATGACAACACTTGGACAACCACAAGTTTATAAAATACAGAGTAACTTATGGCAGGACCAGTGAAGGCAATGTGCTTTCAATCCACTCTTTTGTTCCAAGGACGGCTGGTTCCAGAAATACCTTCTTAAAAAATGGAAAGTGAGAGACCAAAAGATAAATTAGCAACTATTATTAAGACCTGAAGTAGGTACCATAAAGAAGTCTAGTAATGCCCTGAGAGGAAGAGCCACCTCACTGCATTCTTTCCCCACCCACTAGAGATACAGTTGCTAGGAAACTGGACCATCCCCCTAGGGAGGGACACCTGGTCATTAATGGTCTGGGAAACTTCCTATAGCCAATCGATTCAAAATGTAGCATTTTGACCAATAGATGCTTGCCAGGCAGGAATCGCCCCTGCCTTGGGCATGCTGGGAGGGACCAGAATCTATATATCACCCAACTAACCGGGGCGCAGGGTGCTCAGCTCCCACTGCTTTGGCGGTGGGGCTGTGTAGGCCCAAGCTGCAGCTTGTAATTTACAATAAAAAGAACCTCATGTATTTACAGCGGTGTCTGTTTATTCCTGGTCTTTTGGGGTTCGTAAACCAGGCAGAACAGAAAGATTCCCACAGGAGAAATTGCCTGAAACTCAAAATACTTTCTTGCAAAATGAAAGCAGCCTAATCTCAAAAAAATATAATTAAAATGACAATGTTTATGCTATATCCAGTTTACCAAAAATTTTAAAACTGGAGAAAAAACAAACAAGTTTCCAAAGTGGAGGTGGGGGGAGGCTGGTTACTTCCTACAGTGTCTTATTACAGTTCTGTGATTTTGTCCAAGCTGAACACTTGACACTTCACAGCAATGGGGCTTGAGGGAGGCGTAGTGCTGAGGATATTCTCAATCAGGTCAAGAGCCTCAAGAGGGACATTCAGAATATGAGGCTTCAAAATGAATTCAGAGGCTACACTTAGGATTTTATTTTTTTAACCCAAGTAGACTTGGATCTCCAGTGTATTAGTCAGACCCTGACTTGTTTATAGTTTTCATAGATGTTTTCAGATTTGCACTCTTCCAAAGACAAAGTCTAAGGCTTTCAAAAGACTCACAAAGTATTCTATCTATCCACCTGCCCAAAATAAAGAAACAAATCTAGTCCACTCAGTTCTTTTCCACAGGAAGAAACTGAGATGTGAAGAAACACTGCTTCCAGCCCAAGATCACAGAGTTAGTAACAGTAGGTTCTGCTTCCATTTTGCAAGAAAGTATTTTGAGTTTCAGGTGATTTACCCTGTGGGAATTTTTCCATTTTTAAGAGGGCATTGCTGGAACCAGCTGTCCTTGGAACAAAAGAGTGGACTGAAAGCACCCTGCCTTCACTGTCCTGCCTTTCATGATTACAAGAGAAACCCTTTAGTGAGAAAGAGAGAAAAGTACCAGGAATAGAAACAAAAGAAGAATAAAGGAGTTGCTGCCAGGGACAGTGGAGTGGAGGTACAGCCTTCACGTGGGAGGTCCTTGTGTCTAAAGGACGCCCCTGGGATGGCGGCGGGACCTAGATGCATTGTATGCATATCAAGTGCAATCTGGGTGCAGTGCTGGGCACAATATGACCTGCCTTAAAAGGAGAGAACGAAGGAAACAGAGAGCGATTCACAGCAGGACCTTCCCAGAACAAAAGAGAAGAAACAAATTCGGCTGAGCACAGCAAACAGAAAGACCAACAGGCAGTCTGACAAAGCAGGAAGCAGGCCAAGAAATTTAAGTCCTTTCCTTGGTGAGAACTAGCTGTGTTTCAGTAATCAGATCCTTTCCCAGGAAAGCAGGTGCTTTGTAGACAACTGGTCCCAATGAACAGGCATCAGTAGGTTTGGCCAAAATCCTTATAATGCCAAACCACAGAATAGATCAATCAAATACAAAAGAGCCACAGCGATTCAGTAAATGAGGGCACACTGCCCAGAAACTTTACAGGGTTCTGTGAAATCTCAAAACATTATCCCAAATGATACAATGCTCAAAAGAAGTGTTAAATAAATTAGTAGATTAGAACTATTCACTAATTAAGTTGATCTCCCAACCAAAAGCAACACTTGGTAGCAAAGAGTCTGTCCCAGATACCCAGGAACAATACAGCAGCCAAATCAGGCAGTCTGAGCTTATCTTCTCCACAGCATCTGCAGTGCAAGGCTGCGTATGCTTTTTGTAGAGGCAAAACATCCCATCATGTGACCCATCAACTCATTTCACACGCATTCACCATGGAAAAACAAAACAGAGCAACAACAAAACATTCTCTTTCAGCTTAAAGAGAATAAGAGGTGGTGGTATTCTGGAGCCAAATTTAAGTGACCATGGCCAGAAAACACAGGTTAAAATTACCTCATATTCCATGTTCCAGTGTAGAACCAGTTTCATAGTTTTATAAAACAAAGAAAGTCATTGATTAAGGCAATATAAAATACGTCAGTGGGTACACTAGAGGGGTTGATACAGCTCGATAGGGGGAGCTTTGCTATGGACCTCAGATGATATGATGATATCTTCATTTGGGGGGGGGTGGAAGTTAGTGGCTTGATAAGCTAATAGAATCCAAAATGTTTTTAATCTATTATTCACTGGATGTTAGTTTCAACAGAGGCAGGCAAGGAATGGCTTTTGGGGAGGAGCCTGGTAAAAGTAGCTGGGGATTAGGTAACTATCCTCTGGACCTGCAGCGTTCCAGCCTCTCCATTTCACAGAATTCTAATCAGTGCATCAACCTTTGTAAATGCAGATGCCTTCCCGGAATTCTAGTTGGCAATAACTATAAACCCACCACTTCCAGGTTCTGTGGACAGCAAACACAGGAAAAGTAGGGTTTGTTTTAGTTTGGGCCCATGAAATGAACGGTTAAGAGGTTAAAAGGCAGAAGAAAAAGAAAAGTTAAGGAGGCCTGGGGAAAGAAGCCCTCACCCTGGGATCCATATGCTGCAGGCTGGAAGTCATGAAGCAACAATACAACTACTCAAACCAAGATTGCCTGCAGAGATAACGCTGGTTTTCTCAGTGACATCCCAAACAATGTTGTTCAAAACACCAAAGGAACTATTGTCACAAGCGTGCTATGCCAAATGCATGGGTGGGAGCACCCATCTTCCCACAATGCCAGAATGTATAGAATAACAACAAATTCACACGCTACATTGTCAGTTTTGCTGGCAGTATTGTGCTAACTGTACTGGTTCCCTTTGATAGCCAGCTAAGCAAACGCAGGCTCTTTTATTCTAATCTTAACTAGCATTCGCTGTCAGATTGTGCATCACACATGACCGAATCAATATAGCTCTATCTACTTTTATTCATGTTGGCTACAGAATGGCTGCAAAAGGGTCAAAGAGGTGACTTCAGGTGTCAATGAGTTCAGAAGAGGCCTCGTTGGAAGGCAGACAAAATGTTGGCACAGATGCAGAGTGTTCCTGCAAGTGCTTAGATAAGATGTGAACAGCCCAGTTGGAGGCTCTGCTCCCAGAGTTAGGCCAGGCCTCGGTATCTGGGCTAAGCTAGCCCCAGGAGCAAGCAGAACTGCAGAAGCAAAGTGCGTGACTGTGGAGGCCACAGAGGCAAAGGGAGAATGAGGTTTGTGTGGACAAATGGGCAGATCCACAAATAGATGGGAATTAAGTATTCCACCTGCACAGTGGGCTGTAAACTGAGGTGAAGCTGGTAGGACATCAGAAATTCTCTGCCTGTCCAGAACCTCTATGTGGAGTCAGAATTGGATTTTCTACCCCCATGAAAAATAAACATCATTTCCTACAATGTCAGATGTGCAGTTTCTGCCAATACATTTTGTGTGTGCATGTGTCTACACGGATGTGTCTGCACGTCCGTGAGGGTGCGTGAGTGTGCACATGCTGTGGAAGCCATGTGTTAATGTCAGATATCTTTCTAAATTGCTCTCGACCTTATTTTTGGCAGCATCTCTCACTGAGTGTGAACCTCACTGATAAGCTTGACTAACTGGCTAACTAGTTCTGGGCATCCTCCTGTCTCTACCTCCCCAGCACTGGCATCATAGATCTGCCACTATGGACCACTGGGCAGTCCACTACTTTATGTGAGTACTAGGGATGGAAACGTGGGTCCCCAGGGGTGATTGTACATCCGGCATTTTACATCCTGAATCATCTTCTTAAATACTCCTGCTGATATATTTTAAACAATCACATACTATTGAGCTACATTCATAGTAATATATAACATGAATTAAATTTTACTGGGAATTTACAAGAAACGAAGATTTATATGGAAGAAAATATAAGTACCAATATATACATAGATGTTTTATGAGCTGCTTAGCTTTAGAAACAGCAAAATTCTTGTGAGATTCACATATCAAAGCTGATATCAGATATAGCAGCTTTACTTCTAGTATGTCTGTCATAAAACAGACATACAATAAACTATCAAAACACACATCACAAAGAATCCCATCAGTCAATTTAAATGTTTTTTAAATTTACATTTATATATAGGTATGTGCGTCCGTGTGTGTGTGTGTGTGTGTGTGTGTGTGTGTGTGCGCGCGTGCTCGAGCACGTGTGTGTGCACTAATCATGCCAGCATATGTGTGAAGGTGAGAGGACAACTTCCAGAAATTGGTTCTCTTCCACCATAGGGGTACAAGAAGGGGCGGTTAAACTGAGGTCATCAGGTTTGGCAACAAGTGCCTGTACCTTCTGAACCATGTCCCAGACTCCCAGTGTGGTCATGTCCATGACCAAATAAAGCAAAGTGGTTGAATTTTTGGAAGTTATGTCTTTGGAAGTTTCATTATCATTGAAATTAAAATTATTATTTTTGCCAAAGCATTTGAATTTTTTTAAGAGGTAGAAAAATAAAAGGGGGAATTAATATGACCCAGAGAGGACAGGAGTTCCATAAGGACAAAATATATCAGGTCACGAGGGTCCTTTATGAGACTGTTTCTCCAACCAAGGACCATGTATGGATATAACCTAGAACGCCTGCTTGGATGTAGCCCATGGTAGCTAAATATCCAAGTGGGTACCCTAGTAAGGGGAACAGGAACTATTTCTGACATGAACTCAAGGACTGGCTCCTTTACCTCCCCCTGCCCCTGAGGGAGGAACAGCCTTGCTAGGCCACAGAGGAGGCCATTGCAGCCAGTACTGAAGATACCTGATAAGCTAGGGTCAGATGGAAGGGGAGGAGGACCTCCTCTAGCAGTGGACTTGGAAAGGGACAGGAAGGAGATGAAGGAGGGAGGGTGGGATTGGGAGGAAATAAGGGAGGAAGCTACGGCTGGGATACAAAGTAAATAACCTGTGGTTAATATTAAAAAAATAAAAATAAGAACATTAAAAAAAGAAAATCTTTTTGACTTCTGGTTCTGTGTTTATTCATTTCTATACTCTCTGCTTTATAATACAGTGGTATCCTTATTTTTACATCAAAATATGTTCCTGTGTTGTTGTTGATTATTAATATTTATTATAGATTTATCCTTAAGTTATTCCTAAACCAGCTATGTACCCAAATCACTACACAGAGACTAGAATGTATTTAGTTGACCTTGAGCATAAAGCTGGGCAATGATTACTCCATCCTAAACCTCCAAGCCTGCATAGTTTCCTTCCATTCAAAATTTTCAACATTATACTTGCTTTTAGTCATATCTTAGGTCTGATTCATCTCTCCTTGTGGTTCCAAGTCCTCTCCTGTCCGATCTCTGCTTTTCAACTCCTCCCACTCACTTCTTTCTTCTTCCCTTCCAGACCAGGGTGTCCCACCCTATTCTCTCCATTGCTCAGCATTGGCTGGTTGTTTTGTTAAAATTACAGAAAACAAATGGTGGCATGTTTACACAAACTTGAGATAGGTCATGCTTAGAATAAGCATCACAAAGCAATGTCTAGATTAAAAGCACATAGTGGGGTAGAGAAATCAGAGTTTGAATGAACAAGGGTAAATTGTATACATTCCACAAGAACATTATACCAACAATGTTATTATTGTTATTATATTCACTTTAGTAATAAGCTTCAATGTATGTCACAAGTCCTGTAGAATTATTTTAAGAGTTTCATAATGATCTATGATTGTTTGTTATTTATTATGACAAAAGTAAAATATTTGAGAATAAAACTTTTAAAATAGAAGTTCAAAAGCTTCATATTTGAAATCATAAAATATAACTGTAAGAAATTTGAAAGATCTAAATAAACAGCATCTTGATATTTTTGGTGTGATAAATTGGAAACTTTATATAATACATATGAGAATACTCCCAAATTGATCTGCATATCCAACACGTAAAATCATGGTAAGCTTTTATTTCAGAAATAGACAAGAATGATCATGGGGTTTACATGAAGTTCCAGAGAATTAGGCCAGTCAAATAAATTTTGAAAAAAAACAAACGTTGATAACATGTTTTATAGTTTCACAGTCTACTAAGCTAAGGTAATCAGGGAAATATGGTGCTGCCATAAGAAAGTAACCAGTACAGATGAATGGGATAGGACTAAGAGTATGAAACTCACATTGAGATATAGAAAAACTGCGATCCAGCCAACTTTGAGAGAACTCAAAGTTGAGAGTTCCATGACCTCTCTCTTCATCAAACAGGTTTTGTTTGCTGTTTATTGTTTTTTGGTGGGGTCTCTGGATGAAGCTCAGGCTGGAACCGAATTCATGGCAGTCCTCCTGACCTGTGGCTCCTGTAACCTGAGATGTATACCATCAAGCCTGGCCTACTTTAGTTCTACAGCATTCTAAGCCAATATGATCTTTAAAGTTCTAGCCCTACTATTTGAGTGATTTTCATAACTGAGCCATTTCTTTCTAAAAGGGCTGTTGTGGTTGAGAATAGAATTCACATGAGTTATTTTTAGAGATAACTTAATATAAAGGTTAGGTAACCAGGTCTAAAACTAGCAGCTACACTTAAAAGCACAGATTTTAAATATCTTAAAAAGAGACCTCTGAACACCGAGGATGTGACAGCAGAGGAGAACAGAATGTCCACCCTCTTTGGAAACTAAAGTGAAGCTTGGAGGAGGGACCCATGGAGGTGAAGCCCAGCCTTTAAGAAGTGTACTTGTTCAGTAGGGCCAGAACGTGGACTTCTGAGAGCTGGCTGAGGCCACTGTCTCCTGCGTGGGGGTGGATGGAGTCTATTTTTCTGGGATTAGGAAACAGAAAACTGGATTCAATTCACTCTGCCTGTTGTTAATATTGCTCAAAGGAAGTGTTGCCTCGGTAATTAATGTTCACAGCAGGAGGAGCAGCCAGGAAGTCCACAGGAGAACAAACTCCCTTCTCCTTCCAGGCCTCCATGCAAACCTTCTTAAACAGAGGACCAATATGGTAAAGCAGAACTCAGTTCACAGATACCTGCTCCCCACTTTATTAACACTAATACAAAGTGTAGGTCGGAGCTGGAGAGAGTGGGTCACCCAAAGCCCATCCAACATAGCTACACAATTTAAACATGATTTCCCTGAATTGTAGATGGAAAGCTCCAATTGGAACTAAAGTCTTGATGGCCACAGTTTCATTTCCAAGTGGAGTAAACAAGTATTCAATTTTAGGTGGCACCAAAAAAGGGCTCTTACTAGGTATAAGTGCCTCTTCTCTTAGAGAGGGAACCTGTTCTGAGTATCCAGCTAATGGTCAGTGTTTTATTCTTCAAATGTGCATTATAGTTTATGGTTAGACTTGAGGGAAGTTTGTGCAGTGGCTCGAGCTAGGAGATAATGATGTTTCTTTTAACTGTCCCCATCTCCTACAAATCTATTAAAGATGACTCTCCATTGCTATATGGATTTTTATCTCTATGCCATAGGAAATACAGTATTTATTCAACTCTTTCCCCTGCTAGAATACTGACCTTGTGACTGACAGTGATCTCCATTCAAGACATGATTATTTACATTCTATTTAATCATTCCTGAACTTAAATAACAAAGAAATTATACCAGTATTATTAAGTACAGATATATACCTTGAATTTTTATCATATAAGTAGATATTCAAGACAATATTGAAATTGTAACATTTCATCAGAGATGTGGTGATAATGAAGCCCAATAGACTCTTTGACTTGTAATGTAGTGTCAAAAATTAAGACTGAGTGCATCACACTGATCAATGAGAACACAGAGTTGGGTAAGTACATTGAGGCAACACTTCATCTTTTGTAACTTTAACAAGTTTTTATATAATATTTTTAAAGCAAAGTAAAACTGTCACAGTATGATAAGCTACAAAGAACAACTAATTAGCTATCCTAGGTTGTTACAAAATGCTATCAAAGTGGGACTGGAGAAGTGGCAGAGCGCTTAGATCACTTGCTACTCTTACAGGGGCACCAAGGCAAAGCTCCAAGCTCTGAACATAACTTTAATAGTGATGGCAAATAGTAGAGGCATTATAGTTCTAGACAATCTCTTGTCATGAGCTGGGTCCCCAGCATGTAGCACTATTTGAAGGTGTAATGGAGTTTTTGGAGGTGATTTATCTTACTAGAGAAAGTATGTCAAAGGCATGCTCTGGTCCCTTCCATTCTATTATATTCCTATGTAGTTCTTGTCTATGATGAGGTAAGCATCCTCCTTTTCTACATATGTCCTCTGCTATGATGTTCAGCTTTGCCTCAGACTTCTCCTGACTAATGTAAAAGTTAGAAGTAATAGACTCAACCAATCAGACTGAAACCTCGGAAATCAAACTCTGCCTGAGTTTTTGTTGTTGTTTTGTTTTGTTTTTGCTTTGTTGCTTTTTGTCACAGTGCTGAAAAGTCTCACTAATTACAGGACTGTGGTGGTTTGGATGTGAAGGACCCCATAGGTTAGTATATTTGAATGCTTGATCCCCAGTTGATGAAACTTTTTGGGAAAGATTAGGAGGTGTGGCTTTTTGGAGAAAGGGGTAGACTTTTAGGTTCACAAGTTCATGCCACTCCAGTTGGTTCTCTCTCCGTGCCTGTGACTCAGCACCATATCTTTCTGCTTGCCTGCAGTCATGTTCCCTACCATGATGGTCATGAACTCACCATCTTAAACTGTAACCCTCCTGTCTTAGTTAGGGTCTTACTGTTGTGAAGAGACAACATGATCATGGCAACTCTTACAAAGGAAAACATTTAACTGGGGCTGGCTTACAGTTTCAGAGGTTTAGTCCGTTATCTTCCTGGTGGAAAGCATGGCAGTGTGCAGGCAGACATGGTGCTGGAGGAGGAGCTGATAGGTCTACATCTCAATCTGCAGGAAGGAGGAGACTGTGTGCCACACTGGGCATACCTGGAGCATAGGACACCTCAAAGCCTCCCTTCATAGTGACACACTTCCTCCAACAAGCTCACATCTACTCCAAGTCTACACCTCCAAATAGCATCATTCCCTATGGGACAAACTTTCAAACACATGATTCTATTGGAGCTGTTCCTATTCAAATCACCCCCAACTTCTGCTAAATGCTTTTTACTTTAAGTTGCCTTGGCTATGGGTATTTTGTCGTGGCAATAAAAAGTAACTAAGACAAGTATTTCTTGTAAAAAGTATTTTGTTATATATGGGCATGTCCATATTTCAACTGTTTTACATGTTTGTAATAATAACTCCATTTACAAGTCAATCCATTAAAACATTTTATTAAATTTTTAACTACTAGGCTTAGTAGTGGGTTTTATTATACTATTTTCAAACATATATGTCATTGTATTTCGTTCTTATCTTTCCTCACTATCTTTATCCATCTTTCTTTCCCTGCCTGTAGATCTTACTTGTTTCTTCTTCCAAACAGTACCCCATTCTGCTTTTATGTCTGCTTCCTGTCCCCTTCCATATAATTCACTTTATAATTGCATGTTTTTCTCTCTTCCCATCCCCAGTGTTTTCTCCCTTCTCCTGGTTCTCTCTCATGTATATTTGACTCTAGATTACTCATATGAGAGAAAACATGGAATTTTTTTTCTGAGCTGACTTTGGCATAATACTTTCTAGTTTCATTTATTGTCATGCAAATGTCATAATTTTATTCTTTTATGGCTAAATAAAAGTCTGTGGCATACATTTATTGTATTTTCTTTATTCATTCATCTATTGATAGATAATTAAGCTAGTTCCATAATTTGGCTGTTGTGAAAAATGCCATGATAATCGCAGATATGCAGGTGTCTCTGTAGTACACTGACCTAGATTTGGGGGGTATATTCCCTGAAGTCATACAGCTGGATCATATGGTTATTTTCTTTTATTTATTTGTTTGTTTGTTGACTTATTTATTATAGTGTCCCCTTTCTTTTTTAAAAGAAAATGTCACTAATTTCCATCTTAGGGGAGGTTCTGTCTCCAGGGTAGGCAGTAACTTCTCATGGTAGCTTCCATATAACCAGGCCCAAGGAAGGGCTAGGTAGAGCTGCTTCTTTGCCTGCCCTCCTTTGCTTTCTGCCTGGAAATGTGTCTACCCCAGTGCCGCCATTGCTGCCTCACTAACACCACAGAGCAGCTTCTCTGGCTTTCTAATATGGGCTAACGTCCAGAAATCCTCTCCTTCTTAAGCACCAGACTGGGACTTGCTGAGGCTGTTATCTATAAACTTGAAAAATTGCTGAGAGTAATGCAGATAATCTAGGTCTGGCTCGTGAAGCTTCAAAGTGAATCACAGCCTCTTATCTTGGCTCTTTATGATACTTTATATTAAGAATAACATAAGATTACATTTAGTCAAAAACTTGTAGAGATAGAATTGCTGGGCCATGCCAGGTGTGGTGCTGTACACTTGAATTCTAGTACTCAGGGAGGCGGAGACAAGCAGATCTTGGTGAGCTTGAGGCCAGCCTGGTCTACAAAGTGAGTCCAGGACAGCCAAGGCTACACAGAGAAACCCTGTCTTGAAAATTAAAAAAAAAAAAAAGTCATTTCTTGTCATTTGTGGTTAAAAAAAAAAAAAAAGCTGTGATGAACATGAGAACAGCTGACTACTGAAGACCAGCAAAGCCTTTGCTTTACTGGGACAATCTAGGCTGCTTAGTTGGGATTGAAACATTGGCTGTGATTAAGAGACTGGAATCATTAAGTGATTCTCTGGGGAGTATTTTCTTATGATCAACACACAGAAGTTATATTCCAGAGAGGTAAGAGTAAGGCTTCATCTCAAGCTGGCAGCCAACTGGGCATTTATAGTAGTTTTGGTGAGAGGAAAGCTCCAGGCCTGAAGGGATCATGGAGAGCAGCTGAGGCTCGGCTCCATGTTGCAGGAGCAGAGTTCTTGATGTGAGATGAGCATAGGCTATTGCTTACTCTCAGTTTCCACGGAGACCCCACAATGTTGGCGAGCCAGGATTAAGGAATGACCACCAAGGATAGCAGTGGGTGGGGAGTGGAACTGGACTGAGCCCAGGAAACAAGTTGCATGTGCTGTGGAGGGCAAAGTTAGAGAAGTGAATGGAGCTGCCCAAGCATTTTGGAGTCCAGAAGATTGGGAAAGTCTATAGAGGCATTTTCTTTATTTTTTTAGGAGTGCCATCCCCAGGCAAGTGGTCCTGGGTTGTACAGAAAGCTGACTATGTGACCCACAGGGAGAAGTCAATAAGCCAAGTTCTTTCATGATTTCTACTCCAGTTCTTACCTCCAAGTTCCTGCTTAAATTCCTGACCTGAGCTCCCCCAAAGATGGGCTTTAGTTTGGAAGAGTAAGACAAAATAAACCCCCTCTTCTTCAAGTTGCTTTGGGTAATAGTGGCTATCACAGCAGTATAAAGCAAACTAGGACCTATGTAAGGCAATCTGGTGGTATAGTTTGAGAACAGCTATTACAATATATCTGCATTATTTTTTAATTGCATTGGCTATTTGGAGGTTTTTAGGCTTACAAATGAATTTTAAGATTTTTTTATATTTCTGTGAAGACATTCATGAAATTTCATTGAATCTGTTCTTGGTAGTATAGCCACTTTTACAATATGAATTCTGCCAATCTTTCATCTGTTCTACATCTTTATAAGAGGTTGGTATCTCAGTTGGGTTTCTATTGCTGCAATAAAGCACCATGACAAAAAAAAAAAAAAAAAAGGAAGTTGGGGAAGAAAGAGTTGATTTGGCTTACACTTCAACATTTTAGTCCATCGATGAAGGAAGTTAGGGCAGGAGCTCTACCCTGGAGTGGAGAGCAGATGCAGACCACAGAGAGCTGAGGTGCTGTTTACTGGCACGTTCATCATGGCTTGTTCAGCCTGATTTCTTATAGAACCCGGGACTAGCAGCCCTAGGATGGTACCACCCACAGTGGGCTGGGCCTTCCCCCATCAACCCCTAATAGAGGAAATGCCTTACACCTGGACCCCATGGAGGCGTTTCCTCAAATGAGGTTCACTCCTTTCAGATGACTTTAGCATGTATCACACTGGCATAAAATTAACCAGCACAGTAGATTCAGAGAGAATAACATTAGAGATGGGGAGATGGCTCAGTGGCTAAGAGAACTTGCTGCTCTTGAAGAGGACTAGAGTTCAATTCCCGGGACCCATATCATGTATCTCATAACGGGCTATAACTCCACTCCAGGAGAGCTTACACTTTCTGTGGTGGAGGACTAGCACCACAGGCTCATATGCTTGAATACTCGGTCCCCAATTGCTGGAACTTTTTGGAAAGAATTTGAAGGTGTGGCCTTGTTGAAAGAGATATGTCATTGGGGATGAGACTTGAGGCCGCAGACACCTCCTGTCATTCCGCTCCGCTTCTTACTTGTGGATTAGAATGGGAGATCTCAACTTTTTCTGCAACCTCCACTCCACCCTCATGAACTCTCCCAATCTGGAACCGTAAGCCCAACGACATGTTTTATTTTGTAAATTTCCTTAGTCACGTCTGTATCAAGCAATGCAGAGGCCTTAATGGCAGAATTTATATCCAAGATTTTAATACACTTTAATTATATTCACCCACTTTATTACTTTCTAAATTTACTATTTTATTATTTTTATTTGTGCATGTGAATACGCCTGTGTGTATGTACTCATGATTCTGGAAGAAGACACATTAGTTATTTTTCTATTGCTGTAACAAAATACCATGACCAAAGAAACTTATAAAAGAAAAACATTTAATTGGGCTTAAGGTTCCAGAGGGCTAGAGTTCATGATGCAATGCTTCTGAATATTATTTGAATCGTTGAACATAAGAATGCAAAACTCGTATTTGAGGGCTGACTATACTTCTTTTACAACTAGAATTAGTGTTTCATATTTTAATGGTCAATTCATTCAGCTTGGTTAACTGTAATAAAAAATGTGTAGATAAAACATACTGTTCAGTAGTGGAACATCAGTATGTTTGGATTATGGACAATTTCTAAAATCATAAAAGCAATCATTTTGAAGGGTAGAGGAATAGCAGAGAACTTGCCTAGCATATCTGTAAGGCCCTGGGCTTGATCCTTAGCACAACATTTTAAAAAATCATTTTTAAATTACCTATTTTTCACAATAGCTACGGCTTACAGTGAGTACACATTCCAGAGAAATCTTCTAATCTTTTCTTTAATCTCCATGATGCCATAAGGAGCCTGTTATTAACTCCCATTTACAAAAGAGGAGAATTAAAAAGCCAAAGACATAGCTCATGACCACTTAATAAGTGAAAGTATTATTCTTCCCATTGAAGGATCTAGGAGCTAGTTTTTCTTAGAATTTTATTTCTCCTTAGTACAAGGGGCATGACAAAGAATTAAAACTGAAAAATTGCACCCCGCTAGGAGCAATGGAATGCTTCAATTCAAAGCTGGTGAAGCTGCAACCACAATAACTCCTGACTTTCCATCTGCCATTCTTAGAGCCCAGGAGACTCCTTTCATCTCTGTCTGGGGCTGTGTTCAGGTGTGTGCCTCAGCTCATCACACCAGCATTCTGTGTTTCCATTAGGTCTCCTTTATCGCCTCAAACTTCTAAAGTAACTTAAGCCCTGAGTCCAATTTCCCCTTCAGCCACCAACTTAATCTCTGTCAAGTATCCAGCTGTTCTATTAGATCTAGGTTATTTTTAACTCATGAAATGATCTCATTCTAGAAATCTTTGGCTGAATCCTCTTTTCCAACCTTTGTGTCCAATACCTGGTAGAAAGGAGAAACAAATAAAGCAAGCAGTGTATGTTCCTGTAAGAAGGGATACAAGGTGCTTTTAAATTCACTTTACGCTTGACCCAGGAATCAAGATGTTTCAGGAAAATCCAGCATATGAGAACAAGTCCCCAAAATAAAAAGTACAGAGAGATGGACTGTTAGTATTTTGGAACACAACCTGTTTCTGGGTTAACTAGCAATTTATGATGTCATCATGTGTCCCTGGAAGGTGTGGTTACCTTGCCCCTTAAAGGGCCAACCCCCACACGTGATTGATCATGCTCTCTCTCTCTCTCTGTGCCCCCTTCCCCTTTCTTTCTCTCTCCCCATCATGTTCTGTTCCCCCTTCCCTCCATACCCACCTAATAAACCTCTTGCATAGAAGATCGGTTGACCAGCCTCATTCTTCTTTTAATAGAGCTAATATGGACAAAACCTAGGACACAAAATGCAGTAAGTATAGACATATAGGCAGACGCATCACTTGGATGGCAGCGAACAGAATGTCCATGCCGAAGGCAGAAATAAAAGGCTGTATGCGAAGCTAAACAAAAGTGAATCATGGCTAACAAGAAAGGACTTGGGCTTTCTTGAACACTATTAACATGTCAGTTAAGACATAGTCCAGGTATGGCACAAAATGCTCAGCTGGGTATCTTAATGGCTGTGTTTATCCTGCTACATTTGAAGTGAGCACCAGAATCACCTGGTGGAAACAAAAAGGACAACTACATGGCTCTCATCCGATGAAGCCTGACTCCTACCCAAACTGGGAAAATACACAGCGTGTGATACACGCAGATGACAGATGTCAGGGAGAAGGAAGTACCACACTCTTTGAATGGATACTACTTTCTCCTTTTGGTCAAAAGCCTACGGTTCTGTGGGAACCCAAGAGAAATATGACATGCAACTCTCCTTTAGTTACCCACTTCCACAGACACATCCTTTTAATAACTGGGAGTATCTTACTTTAAAAAAACCTTGGAATGTAAATTAAATAACAAAAACTCATTTCCTGTAGTTTTGAACACTGGAAGCCCATCATCAGGGTCTTAATTTAATCTCTAATGAGGACTGTGTGGACAGCCACTTTCTCAGTGTGTCCTCACATAGCATTTAAGGAGCTCTCTGCTGTCCCCTGTAAAGACACAAAGGCGAGAGATCAAGGCAACAATTTCATGTCCTCATAAGACCTGAATTCTCCAAACATAGTCACATAGGGCTTCAGCATCTGAATTTCAAATGGGACACACTTTGGGTGCAGCCGGAAGCACACGAACAAGCATTTCACTTCTAACCAGTGTGGTGGCTGAAAGATACTGAAAACGAGTGTGGGTAGCAAGGTGCATAATGAGGGTTGCTGCTGAAGGCTTTTAAGAAAATAAAACCTTAAAGCTTTAGAAATAAAGGCCATTGGAAAGTTTCTAATCCAATGGTTTTATTATTATTATTATTATTATTATTATTATTATTATTATTATTATTATTATTTTATGAAAAGAACTTGGGCTCCAGCAAAGAGGAATTCCTTAACAACAGAGTTGGTATCAGGAATAAGATTGGGTATCAGACCTGTCACTCCTGTTATACTTATCAGTAGTTCCAAATTTAGTTCATGGGTGTCGTTGTGTGCAAGCTTTTTGTTTGTTTGGTTGGCTGATTGTTTTTGGTGTTTTTTGTTTGTTTGTTTTTCTTTTGTTTTGTTTACAGCTTATTATACTTTCCTCGTTTGACACTCCCCACTCCCCAGCAATGATGCACAGTTGTTAGTACGATCCTTTCCTATGAAAGTTATGTAACCCATCACCTTGTATTAGTCACTTTCCTCCTTGGTATGACTGGACAGAAGCAACTTCAAGTAAGAATGATTATTTTGCCCCAATATTAAAAATGGTATACAGTTCATCATGGTGGAATGACATTGAGGCTGGAGCATGAAGCGGCTAGTCAGATCTGCTCAGAAAGGAGAAGAGAGATGGTATGTGTGCGTGGTTCCCCTTCTGTTTTTATCTTTTCATTCAGTCTGAGATCCCATAGGATGGTGCCACTTACATTTAAGGCAGATATTTCCTCTTCAATTAAACTTTTCTGAGAAATCATTCACAGCCACTCCCAGAGATGTGTTCCCTCTGTGACTTTAAATACCTTCAATTTGACAATCAAAATCAATTAACATAGCCATCATGTGCCAAATTTATCATTAGTCTTTTAATTAAAATCAGCGCTAGCCTAAGGGGGAAATCAACTGTGACAACAGAAAAAATAATATAAATATCCTGAATTCTGGTGACAATATCTTCCCTTGAATTTAGGCCATCTAAACGTAGACCGATAGTAATGTTTTTAAAGATTCTAAGGCAGTTTTTATACCTTCACCAGACATGATAGGAATCTAGAAAAGGAAAAAAAAAATTACCTCTGTCTTAGAGTTGGGGGTTGGTCTGAGAATTAAGCTGAGAAAAAGTGTGTTAGCAGAATGCATGCAAATGTATGTAATTTAAGTTTTATTGGCCTCATAAGAAAATGAAGATGCAAGAGAGCATAGGCAAATGCTTATCCTCAAATACATGAAGTCATAAATCGTCAAACCCTAAAGAGAAAGGAGAGTGAGGATATTGTAGGTACTTGGGTACATAAGAGACTAACAAGATAAAGGTTGCCTTCACATGGTTTAAGTTCCCATCCTTGATGGGTTTGTTGCTTCTTTCTGGTTTTGGAAGGGCATTTGTCATTTGAGAGTTTAATCTCTAGCTCTGAAGAAGAAAGAGCTGAGAAGAGAGTGACCTTCTCACACTTAAATTATTTTTATTTTTATTAATTACACTTTATTCACTTTGTATCCCCCATAAACCCCACCCTCCTCCCCTCCCGATTCTACCCTCTCACCCCCTTCTTCAAGTCCACTGATAAGGGACTTATCATGCCCCTCCCCAAGTCCACTGATAAGGGAGGTCCTCCTCTCCTTCCTTCTGATCTTAGTCTATCAGATCTCACCAGGAGTGGCTGCATTGTCATCTTCTGCAGCCTCTGTTTAGCTCTGTTCCCCATTTTTTAGTTGGATTACTTGGTTTGCTGCTTTTCAGCTTCTTTAGTTCTTTATATATACTGGTTTATATATACTGGATATTAGCCCTCTGTCAGATAAAAGGTTGGTGCAATAAAGGTGTTTAGTTCTAAAGAACTAAAGACTCATACTCCAACCAAGTACCATGCATGGAGATAACCCTGCACAGATATAGCCCATGGCAGTTTAGTGTCCAAGTGGGTTCCATAGTAATGGGAAGAGGGACTGCCTCTGACATAATCTGATTGGCCTGCTCTTTGATCACCTCCCCCTGAAGGGGGAGCAGCCTTTCCAGGCCACAGAAGATGACAATACAGCCACTCCTGATGAGATCTAATAGACTAAGATCAAAAGGAAGAAGAGAGAGACCACCCCTATCAGTGGACTTGGGGAGGGGCATGCGTGAAGAAGGGAGAGGGAGGGTGGGATCGGGAGGGGAGGAGGGAGAGAGGATGGGGGGGGATACAAAGTTAATAAAAAATTTTAAAAAATTAAAAAAAACTACATAAATTATCTTCCAAAAGAAAAAAAATGACCTTAGACTTTACTAAATTCTGAAGAAATGTGTTCTGAAAGTATGTCAGTTATTTGTGAGCTGCATCGAAGTGATCGCCTCTGCGTCATTCCTTAAAAGCAGACAACTCTGTGCTTCCAAGTCCCTGACTGCAGTGGCTGCCACTTCCAGGGTTGTTCCCATCTCACCACAAAGAGGGCTCAGGCAATGAGCAAACATTGCTCTTAGTTGAGAAGTCTTCTCAAAGCATCGTTGAAGTCAGTTGCCGTTACGTATTTTAAGAGCATAATGATCATCCCCTTTAACTTTCAAGGAGTCTATCTATTTTGTTAAACTAGGTTTGGGGGTGGAGAGATGGCTCAGCAGGTAAAGCTCGCCACCAGCCTGTATTTGACCCCTATCGCCAGCTTAGAAAGAGATCAATTCTTCACACATAATGGCATGCACTGCCTCACGTAATAAATGACTAAACAGATAAGTGTAGTGAAATTTTAAAATAAAGTGGGTTTTTACTTGGACATACGTGGTGCTGTGAGCAGCTTAGGCTGTGCTTCAGTCCATGCCGAAGTGCAGGCGGCACCTCTTTCATTTCAAATCAGAAGTCCTTTGGGACGGCAAGCTAAATTGGTAATGTATGGTGGCTTGCACTCGTCTATTAAGGACACATGTCCTCCTCAGTCCTTGTGTGGAGGGCTGGGTGAGGGGGATGTCATCAGTTATCCTGTTGGGTAGAGGTTGGAGAGTGGCTAGCAGTGCGGTGCCAGCCCCTGAGACAGGAGACTGACTCTAGAAGCCAGTGATTCTAAGACTAGGACATGACAAGAAACACATTCTTTACTGTCCACACAGCCTGTGGATACTTTTGTGGGATCACAGGATGTGTGAAGCTGATGTAGCCAGCTTGTGACCACAGGAAGGTAGACCACGTGCTCAGAGGGCAAGCTATAAAGATGAAACCTTCCCGGATATAACTGAGCCTCTAACGTGAAGATTCACAGAAGCACCATCATTCAGGATGATTACTACATGAATGTCTGTTATTTTCAAATAAAAGTATCATGATTGACACTTACGGTATACAACAATTTGGTAGTTGATTGAGTCTGGAAATTAATTGCCAAAATGTTCTGAGTCCAGTTTAGCATGTCATTAAGCTCTGGTCTTAGCTCTAATAAATAATCACACTAATATTAAGAAGGTTTTTGTGTGTTTGTGTTCTCATCAACTGTATCTAAAGAGGCAGACACCAAGAGAGTTAATTCACTGTATAGATAAATAGAAGTATAAGAAGGCTTTATTTCCTCTAACTTGTTAGATAGCCCATTTATCACATGAATTTTTCTATGGAGCCACAAGGAAATGTCTATTTATCCTAGGTAGAAAAGGCTTCAACACATCAAAGAAAGGATTTCAAAGTCAAGCGTAGAGAACCATAATTTTATTGGAGCTACTTATGGGTGAGTCAAAAGCAGTAAAACTGTTAGAATGTCTCTTGGGCACCTTACCAGAAGACGCAGCACTGAGGAGTCACACCCATGTCATGGACGGCTGAAGAAAAGTCGCAACATTGAAATGACTCACTGTCCTAGTGAGGGCAGCAATTCCCCAAAGCTTCTGAGCCCTGGCCCACTGTGTATCTTATAAGACCTTCTGAAGGGATGGGGCCTGATATGTTCTCCAGATGCTCTTCCTCCTTCCAAGAGGGAAGAGTGAACCTGACCTCTTGTGAGTCTCCTGTGGGAGATCACAGCTGCTCTAATTCTCAAAAGCCATGATGTTGTATGACTACTTCTGAGGACATCTGAACAAAATGTCTGTCTACTCACTTTA
This sequence comes from Psammomys obesus, assembly GCF_907164565.1. Taxonomy (NCBI): domain Eukaryota; kingdom Metazoa; phylum Chordata; class Mammalia; order Rodentia; family Muridae; genus Psammomys; species Psammomys obesus. The sequence goes on along the minus strand of NW_026596962.1, from coordinate 6,596,055 downwards.
AACAGGGAAATGACAACAGACCAAAGTAATGATAGCACCAAAGCCTAATTTGATGAACCAGTGAATTTTATTGGAGTTTCTTATAGGAAAACGGATGAGGGGTTAGTTAATACGAGCAGAAATGACTCAAAGACGGCTACATTACCAAACCTTACTCCAGCATCGGTGAAAAGTCATAAAAGCTAGAAGCCTGAAGCACGCTGTGCAGCATATTCACAAATGCAGCGAGCAGGGCGGAGTGTGTCTTTCCCAGGTGGCTCAGTTATTCTGAGCCTCTTCTAAGCAGCTCAGCCATTCAGCTGATCTCTGCTTCTTCTAAGCAGCTGGGCTTGTCCATGAGTGAGGTTCAAGTCTTTATTCAATATGTTGCTTACATACTCTTTGGGAGGGAAGGCCCTGTGAATGTGGTCAGTCTCAGGGACTTCCTGAAGCTATTTGAGTTGTTTGTTTCCTATCCTAGTGAGCCTCTCTGGATGATGGAGTGTTGATCCCAGAGGAAAATGCTGTGGAACTCATGGTTATGTCCAACCTGAGGAAACAAGAACATGGCACCTCAAATGGTTTCTGTACTCTAAACACGTAAACTGAGTACCTGAGTGTGGCGACAGCGCCGCTCTTCTAGAGAGAAAGGACTGGGTGCTGTACTCTGCTGACGGGCAGCCTTCTCCCTAGGACCATCTTTGCCTTTGACTGTCGGGAATCCCAGAGGCCCTCACATTTGGCTGACATATCTGCCATCTGCACTGTGTGGATGGACTGTGATTTGTTCCTCATCAGGACTGGATTTCAATTCATCCTGACAACTGCACTGAGCAGTGCTGAAGAAACTTAAACTTAATCTACATGGATAAAAATTGACTGCAGTCAAAGCAGGAAGCCTAGGAGAGAATTAGCTGGTTCCCAGAGTTGTGTGTTTCCCAAATGTCTTTCTTCAAACAGCTCAATCTGAGACTTCTTACAAGGGAAGAGCCAAAGCTGTCAATCTAACTCAGTAACAGATGCTGGTCCCAAAGTATCGTCAGTGTTATGTGGCCTGGACAAACTGATTGCATGTCTTTCTGCCATAGCCCCCAATGAGTCTAAGTGAGTTTGAAAGTAAAGGAAGAAAAAGAAAACCAAACCATAGATTTATTTGCCTCCTTCCTAATAAAAATTCAGGGTGGTGCTGAAGAGACAGCTTGGTGGGTAAGGTAGGAGTACTTAAGTTTAGAATTCTAACACCCATAAAAAACACCAAACCCTGAGGTGTGTGCCTGTTATTGCAGTGCTGAGAGCTGGGGGCAGCAGACATGGGGCTTGCTCACCAGCCAGGCTAGCCCATCACTGAGTTCAGATTCAGTGAGAGACCTTGTCCCAAAAACTCAGCCAACTGAAAAAGATATTGAATACCTACCACTATGTTCCACAAACAATGCACACAAATACACCTACACCAGCTTACATACACAAAGACACAGTCTTATTCACCTATGATCTCGGTGCTTTGCAGGTTGGGACAAGATGACTTCAATTTGAAGGAAATGTAGCATAGAGTGTGAGACACTATCTCAACAACAACAACAACAAATCAGCAGGAAATCCTGCTGCTAAGGTCAAAGTCCACCATTACTGGAAAGCAGCAAGCCTAGTGCAAAATGGAGGATTCCTTTTGTCAGTGAGGCTTCCTCTTCTCTGCCGGGGGACTCCTGGGCTCCATACCCTCTACCTGAAGATGTCACATAGTCCTTAAATTACAGGTCCAACTCTCCTTTCTCCTGACAGAACCTGTTCAGCAAGCACCTGGGATTCCTGGAGTGCCTTTCCATGTTAATTAGGCATCTTAGTGCTTTAGCACTTCAGCCAATGACATTTGCCCACCCTGGAGTTCCCTACCCCTCCCTAAAGTTCTGTACAACCTGCTTTCACCCCAAATAAAATTGATCTGCTTTCCTGCAGCTGGTCCAGGAATGTTATTTTTGTTTGTGTGCATGGGCCACCGAATTCCCAGTTGTTTCTGCTCCCTTGTTCCTGAGGACCAGTGGCCAACAACCCCAGGAACAAGAGAGAGCCACATATGTGGAAAAGTTGCTTGAAAAGAAAAATATGAAGATGAACCAACAGTAATTATTAACAGACATGATGTTATGCAAAATGATAGCAGTTAATGAGCTAATACTGGAGAAACTCCTTGTTTCCCTAGTTGTCTGGACTTCTTGAGCATGTATCCCAGTTACAGAGAACTGCATTCTAGGATAGCATGTCTTTCTTCGAGTGTGTGTGAATAGCAGTGCACTTTGGGAGGAACCCATGAAGCACGGAGGAGAGCCAGGGCATTGGCTGTGCAGAGGCCCCAAGGTGTTAAGCAGAGTGGGGTCTAACTGAATACTGGACTGGCACTACAGCGCACTCACCATGCAATGTGCCTGCTCTCTAGGCTAAGAACCATTCACTTGTTACGTAGCGCTCTCAGTGAGACCTGAGAAGAGTAGAACTCTGCAAGTTTATTTATAAATCCTTCCTTTTGGCCCTCATAAGTTCAAATCATTCCAGGTTGCCCTCCTCCCCGATCTACTTCACAGGAAAGAAATTGAATCTGTATAATAATTATAATGATAACAATAAGCTAACAATAAGCTCTTTTTAAAAAGTACTTTTTTCTCTCTCTCTTTTTCTCTTCTCCCCACCATATGTGTGTGTGTGTGTGTGTGTGTGTGTGTGTGTGTGTGTGTGCCATCACCACCCCCATTTTTTGAGACAAGGTCTCTCATTGCCCCTGGAGGTGTTAGGACAGGATCCAGAAGGGCCCTTCTATATTGGCCTACCCAGATCTGGGTTATAAGCACATGCCACAAAGGCTTTTTACATGGATGAATGTGTGCTGCGCATCAAACTCAGGGTGCATGGCAAGTACCACATCAACTGAGCTGTTTCTCCAGCCAACCAGATAAAGATCTCTTTGAAAGTTACATTTTGTACATGAATGAGTTATTTAGCAAAGCACAGTTCATATTTGAATATTTTCAGCTGTTTTTTTTTTTTTTTTTCATTTTCTACAACTGCCCTCCATGAGGATAAGCAATGAAATGTTCTGTATTCATAGGGGCTTTGTTTACTTGCTTAAACAACAAGCACATCCTAACTCCATGATAAGACTTTATAACATGGAAAAAGTGACCCAGCATCCTTTTCCAAGGCGTGTCCTTGGAAAGAGCAGCTGGGGTGTGTCAGAGCAGATAGTCACCATGAAGTTATAGGTTATGACAACGGGAGGTCAGAGGACATCTCATTCCAGACAGTGGGAAGCTCACCAGGGTGGCGCTGCTGCTGCTGCAGGTCTTCCGACTGGAGCCAGAAACAAAGTTACCGGAGAACATTTAGGTAATTCTTTTCAAGAAATCCTCCCCTCCAACTCAGAACAATGACATATTGCTTACGTCAATCAATCAAGGCAGTAACATTCAAAACTGAGCCTGGCTTTAAGAAATATGGAACTCCATATAACCCAAGTGCTAAGATCTGTGCGAAGATGGATAATGAACAGTGAAGGACAGCCAATGACATCATTTGCTGATTTTGGCCCTTCAGGAAAGGTCAATGGAATCTGGCTTATCATCCTGAGAGAAACTGCTCATTACTTTTTTGTCCCAAAACAAAAGAGACAGGCAGGAGTTAAAATGGTGATTGTAATTAAAATACTTGGCATTCTATTTCTGTTTACTGAAAATTATTTTCTCAAAGTGTAATTATGATGGTGCATAAATCATGATTTTCCTCCCTTTCACTCTGGCAAATTATAAAAGTGTAAAAACTACCATGGAACTTCTGAAATGTTTTGAAGGGAAAAGTCTTTCTCTTCTCTCTCTCTCTCTCTCTCCCTTTTTGAAACAATGGAATATTTTAGTGGGTGGAAACAGGAGACACTTGGAAACATAATACTATTTTTTTTTTATTTTATGGAAAAATACTTTCAAACATATTGTTACTTTGTCTATAGAAAAATCAGTGTATGGGAGAATATAACTAGTTTTCAGAGCCAGACATAAACTTAAATTTATTTACATAAATACTCAGACTTGTTTATGTCATCAAAGCAATAGTAAAAAGAAAATCAAAGTTTAACATCATGTAGCACCTACTTTTCTACAACCCCATCAAGAGGCGTTCTTCTGCTTTTAATTCTAATATTCTAATGAAAAGCAGGGACTGAGTCATGGCAAGAAGTTCCAGTTCTAACTGGGCATCTGAATTACATCTAGAACTGTTTTAGTCAAGTGATTATACAGAATTATAAATGCTCACTGATAAGAAGGTAAAGCTTAGAAATTCAGATTCCAGAGCTATTATTTTCTCTCCCAAGTCATTTCCTAGATAGAACCCTTGTTACCAGTCTAAAGAATCTATCCAGTCATTGTAATAGCAATATGAATGATCATACAATATGTCAACAAATAAAGTATAATGGTTGTCTAAGGGTGGTTTCTGTTTCTATAACAAAATACTCTAGAGAAGGTCATTTATAAAGAAAAGAGGTTCAGTTCTAGAGACCAAAAGTCCAACTTCAAGTGGGCTCATCAGGCTTCTGATGGAGGGCTTGCATGGCAGGGGCACTGAGTGTAAAGACAAAGAACGTGACAGGTAGCATTGCTTTAGGACAGCCCACTGTTATGGCAATTCATCTAGGACTACAGAATAAGACCGCTTTCTCAGGAGACAGCATCTGTTCATAAACCCCAAACATTCCTGGGTGGCCCTACCTCCCAACACTGACACAGTAAGGAGCTAAACTTAGTCTTGAGTTTGGGCTGACTCAAGCTTTACAAAAAATCATTGTGATCTAGTCATTGCTTTCTGATTTCACAACATTGACAAACCGAGTAGAAAAGATTGGTTTTGTAAAGAGATAGATGAAAGAAAAAAAAAGAAAAGGAAAGGAAGTAAAGAAAGAAAGAGGAACTAAAGAAAGTAGAAACTTTAAACAAAATATAATTGAAGGTTTCATGATTCCTACAGTACCAAAGCAAAGCCAGGGCTGACTGGACCATCATGGGACTGGTGCTGTGAATCTCTGTCTTAAAGAAAACTGGTTCATTTCAAGGTTTGGTAAGATTTATTTCAAGTGTGTGTGAGTGTGTGTGTGTGTTACATGCACACATTGTTCTGCCCAGTTCACGAACCCCAAAAGACCAGGAATAAACAGACTCCACTGTAAATACATGAGGTTCTTTTTATTGTAAATTACAAGCTAGAGCTTGGGCCCACACCCCCCCACCGCCAAAGCAGTGGGAGCTGAGCGGGCTGTGCTCAGGTTAGTTGGGTGATATATAGATTCTGGTCCCTCCCAGCATGCCCAAGGCAGGGGCGATTCCTGCCTGGCAAGCATCTATTGGTCAAAATGCTACATTTTGAACTGATTTGCTATAGGAAGGTCCCCAGACCATAATGACCTGGTGTCCCTCCCTAGGGGGATGGGCCAGTTTCCTAGCAACTGTATCTCTAGTGGGTGGGGAAAGAATGCAGTAAGGCGGTCCTTCCCCTCAGGGCATTACTAGACTTCTCCACCCACCTAGTTCAGGCCTTAATAATAGCTGATTTTTAATCCTTTGGTCTCTCAACATATGCATTCCTGTGCCTATGGAGGCTATAGGTTGGCATTGGATATCCTTCTTTATTGCTCTCCCCCTTATTTTTTGAGACAGTCTCTCTCTCTCTCCCTCCCTCTCTTTCAATGTCCATTGGTGTTTTTCCTGAATGTATGTCAACTGAGAGTGTCAGATCCCCTGGAACTGTAGTTACAGATGGCATGTGGGTGCTGGGAATTGAACTGGGTGCTCTGGAAGAACACCCAGTGCTCATAACCCCTGGGCCATCTCTCCAGCCCAAGATAGAGCTTCTTACCTAATCTGAACCTCATGATGCCACTGTATCAGGTAGCTAGGGAACTCCAAGGAACAGCCTATTTCAATGTATCAGGTCCTCCTGCTTATGTGGCAATCTCTTTACTAACTGAGCCATCTTTCTAGCTCCTCCAGTGGATTTCTTTGTGTTGTTCACATAACATGGTAACTTCATTCTGACTTGGACTGGCAGATTCTCCTTCCTATGCTTAAAAAATAAAAGTATACAGGAGGGCTACTGATTTTTTGGAGTTAATTTTGTATCCAGCCACTTTGCTGAAGGTGTTTATCAGCTGTAGGAGTTCCCTGGTAGAATTTTTGGGGTCACTCACGTATACTATCATATCATCTGCAAATAGTGATATTTTGACTTCTTCCTTTCCAATCTGTATCCCCTTGATCTCCTTCAACTGTCTTATTGCTCTAGCAAGGACTTCCAACACTATGTTGAAGAGATATGGAGAGAGTGGGCAGCCTTGTCTTGTCCCTGATTTCAGTGGGATTGATTTAAGTTTCTCTCCGTTTAGTTTGATGTTGGCTATTGGCTTGCTGTATATTGCCTATGTTTAGATATGTGCCTTGTATCCCTGATCTCTCCAGTACTTTAAACATGAATGGATGTTGGATTTTGTCAAATGCTTTTTCAGCATCTAAGGAGATTATCATGTGTTTTTTTTTTTTCTTCTTTCAGTTTGTTAATATGATGGATCACATTGATGGATTTCTGTATATTGAACCACCCCTGCATACCTGGGATGAAGCCTACTTGGCCATAGTGGATGATATCTTTGATGTGTTCTTGTATTCTGTTTGCAAGTATTTTGTTGAATATTTTTGCATCAATGTTTATAAAGGAGATTAGCCTGAAATTCTCTTTCTTTGTTGGGTCTTTGTGAGGTTTAGGTACCAAGGTGATTGTGGATTCATAGAATGAGTTTGGTAGTGTTCCTTCTGTTTCCATTTTGTGGAATAGTTTGAAGAGAACTGGAGTTAGCTCTTCTTTGAAGGTCTGGTAGAATTCTGTGCTGAAACCATCCGGTCCTGGGCTTTTTATGGATGGGAGACTTTTGATGACTGCTTCTATTTCCTTTGGGGATATAGGACTATTTAATTGATTTACCTGGTCTTGATTCAGCTTTGGTAAGTGGAATCAATCAAGAAAATTGTCCATTTCATTTAGATTTTCAAATTTTGTGGCATACAGACTTTTGAATTAAGTCCTAATGATTGTTTGGATTTCCTCAGTGTCTGTAGTTATGTCCCCCTTTTCATTTCTGATTTTGTTGAGTTGGATGGTGTCTCTCTGCCTTTTAGTTAGTTTGGCTAAGGGTTTGTCAATCTTGTTGATTTTCTCAAAACAACCAGCTCTTGGTTTCATTGATTCTTTGAATTGTTTTATTTGTTTC
>NW_026596962.1:6558326-6588376 GCF_907164565.1 Psammomys obesus | reverse complement strand
TTCTTGAAGGCACTTAGTGCTATGAACTTTCCTCTTAGCACTGCTTTTATTGTGTCCCACAAGTTAGGGTATGTTGTGCCTTCATTTTCATTGAATTCTAGGAAGACTGCAGAAAGACACACATGGTATATACTCACTCATATAAACATATAATATAGGATAAACCTACTAAAATCTGTACATCTAAAGAAACTAATCAAGAGGGAGGACCCTGACTAAAATGCTCAGTCCCTACCCCGAAAGGCAAAGAGGATGGACATCAGAAGAAAACAGGAAACAAGTTAGGAACCTGCCACAGAGGGCCTCTGAAAAGCTCTGCCCTGCAGACTATCAAAGCAGATGCTGAGACTTAGGGCCAACTGTTGGGCAGAGCGCATGGAATCTTATGAAAGAAGTGGGAAAAAGTAAGATTTGGAGAGAACAGGAACTCCACAAGGAGAGCAATAGAACCAGAAAATTTGAACACAGGGGTCTTTCCAAAGACTCATACTCCAACCAAGTACCATGTATGGAGATAACCTAGAACCCAGGTCTAGCCCATGGCAGTTCAGTGTCCAAGTGGGTTACATAGTAATGGGAAGCGAGACTGCTTCTGACATAAACTGATTGGCCTGCTCTTTGATCACCTCCCCCTGAGGGCGGAGCAGCCTTACCAGGCCTCAGAAGATGACAATGCAGCCACTCCTGATGAGATCTGAGAGACTAAGATCAGAAGGAAGGAGAGGGGGACCTCCCCTATCAGTGGACTTGGGGAGGGGCATGCATGAGGAAAGGGGAAGGAAAGTGGGATTGGAAGGGGAGAAGGGGAGGTTTATGGGGGGATACAAAGTGAATAAAGTGTAATTAATAAAAGTTAAAAAATAAATAAAAATAAAAATAAAAAATAAAAAAAGCCTGAATAACTGAAGGTCTTCATGATTGACCATGTGCAGGTGTGTGCCCATGCTTATGAGTGACTGTTCTGATTTGGTCTGGCTGCTTGAGGTCTGGTGGAGGACCACAGTCCAAATAACTGCCTAAGGCTGGAGAAGGTATGGGGAAACAGAATGCATGTATCTTACATTCTGTGAATCAGGCTATTATTTCACTATTCTGTGACTTTAAAAACAACAGCATTTGTTTCCTCACTTGATTTGTGGCATAGTCATTGGATAATCTGAACTAGAGAGGTCTGAAATAGAGATTCTGGGCAGTAAAAACTTATCAGCAGTAATCTTGGCAGGAAACACAGAAAAGAAGGGACAACTGATGGTCTTTGTTATCAATAGCGTGTCACCAGTTTCAGCCCTAACCTCAGGCAGACACGTGCCTCTTTGTGAGAAAACTGACCATCCCCCAAAAGAAAACAAACTTCTAGACATTCTGGTGTCATGCTGTTCCTGCGTGATCCTCACAAGACTGCAACACTGCTCCCAAACAGAGCTTCTCCATCAGCCTTCCAGAACTCTGTTTAAAAATAGGAATAGCTCTTGAGAGATCACAGAGCATTTGAGGAAACCCAGACATGAAAGAGCCAAACAGAGAAGCAAAAGAAAAAGGCTGGCAGGGGTAGCAAAGCTCAAGATAGGAGGGATGTGTGTGTATGTGTGTGTGTATGTTTGTATGTGACATATATATATATATATATATATATATATATATATATATAATTAGTATTCTTAGCTATAAGACACTGTTCCAATACTAGATGAGCACTGTCAAATATATATTTTTGACATATATATTATATACATATGTAACCTTAGCAAACAAAAGCAACAGGAAATTAGTATTATAAGAGCAGAAAAATGTAATAGAGCATTAAGAGATCAAGTACAGAGCATTGCTCAGAGAACGAGATTATAAGGCAAAGAGAAAACAGACAGGGAGATACAATAAGGCCCAAAGAGAGATTTTAAAACGTCCATCAATAACAGCATCAGAAACAGAGATTAAGAGTGAACAGAGGCAATTTTAGGAATATCTCCCAAATTGAGGTGAGAATCATTTTGGGTGAAATTCCCTACCATAAGCACGACACAATGGAAAAAGAAAATACCAAACAAAGCATATGTAAAACTTAAAAAAAAAAGGGAGTAAAAGAAGTCTTATATATCCCAAGAAAGAGAGGAGTGGCATGCTTGCGGAAGAGCTGATGAGCTTAAGGACAATGGATCAAAGCCACTATGCTTTTAGCAGAAAATTAAAGCAGAACATTAAATTCCAGAAAGAAACTCCTGTGAGAATGAAAGGACATACATGCTCTTCACCTAGGGTTCCAGCTTCCTGAAAAATCTATTGTTAAATCCCAAACAATTCCAGGCACCCGGTGTGCTAGGGGGAAAGGAGGGAATCCCATCTAGGAAGGCCTGGTGAAGGTCTAGCTCTGAATTTGTTACTTTGAAGTTTAAAATGTTACCTTAAGATCGGTTTGTTTGTTTTTGAGACAGGACCTTTCTTTGTAGGGTTGAGGTGGGGTGTGACCTTGAACAACCCATCTTCCTCCTTCAGCCTGCCCAGGGTTGGGGCCAAGGCTGCCTCGTCTCCTTCACTGTAAGACTGTGAGGTCAGAACGCGTCTCTAGCTACGTTGTTTTAAATACTTGCTTCTCTTATGTCTGGAATGCACACTTCCTTCAAATTTGTGACAACGTAGCCCATCCTAAGTATTATGTACACATAACAATATTTTTATGGGGCATTATTATACTATGGAAAACCCACTCATTAGCTTTCTCTCCTTTTCCTCAGTTTACCCTCATCCTGGTACTGTGAACTCAGTGAAGTGGCCCTAAGCATGTACAATTTGAAGAGCTTTCCTGCTGTCCTCTTATTAAAAACGCTGACAGCTTTGCTACTTTTGATACTCCTGCTCACTGCCATTTGTCAGCCAGAGCAGCATAAAACAAATGGTTGCAAACCAATGGCCTTTTGCAAGCCTTCTGCTGCAAGATACTCACAATCACTAAGATGAGGCCAGTGACTCAGGTGCATAACTGACTTCTTGAGCAATCTTTTTACTTTGATTAGTTTCTTCTGCATCACAGCATGCTGCTTCCCAGAAGTTTTGGGTATCTTCCCATTCTAACCTGCTTTTGTTTGCTGTCATAAACACCATGATCAAAAGAAGCTTGGGAAAGAGTTTATTACAGGTGATAATCCATGATTGAGGGAAGTCAGGGTGGGAATGGGAGCAGAAACCACAGAGTAAGAATGCTGACTGGCTCACTTCCTCTGGTGCTTGGCCAGCGTTTTTATACACCCCATGGCTAAGGCTGGCCTTTAGCCATGTCTGTGGGGAAGTGTCTTGATTGCCACTTACAGGTGTGTCACATTAGGCCCATTTAACCCCTTTTACTTGTACAGATTAACAGCATTCTCTATTCATTAGAGTTTTAAAATATTTTAATGTAATAATGTCTACAAAATGCTGTTGGACTTGACATACTAAGAGGAAAAAAAACCCCTCTGTTTCAATAGTTGTTGTTGTTGCTAATTTAACTAACATTTTAGTCTTTCATTATCATTATCTGAAAGTGAGAATAATAGAACTAGCCTCATAGCACAATTAAAGGAAATAAAATATTCCAAACACCACGTCTAACATATAGAAAATAGTTTAAAAAACATTTGCAATTGTATAATATACAAAAAACATTAAAACAATAACTTTATTTCATCATGTCTCTGTATTATTAAAAGTAGTTACTATAAGCAAAAGCTCTGCTTTTCAGAACACTTCTGAAGATTCACAGATTTGAGATATGTGTATATGTGTACATCTTTAGTTTCAATTTTTAATGAAACTAATTTTATTTTATTTTACATGTATGGGTATTTTCCACATTATGTCTGTGTACCACGTGTGTGCCTGGTGCCCATGGAGGCCAGGGGAAGGCATGAGAGCCTCTGGAACTGGAATTAATGATGATTGTGAGCCATCATTGTAGTTGCTGGGAATTGAACCTGGGTCTGCTGGAAGACCAGTTGAAGAGTTTAAGTTAGCCAGAATATAATTCCATTTTTAAATAAAAATTTTGACTGGGAACTGAATTCAGGTACCAGGAAATATCACAGAATGTACACCTGGCAGAAAACAAAGTTAACTCTCCTAGCAACAGCCTCCAGGAAGTATAACAGAATAAATACTTCATAGAAAATAGAGACAAACTCACTGGCAATAATCAATGGGAATCAGTTGAGAATCAGGTGGGAAAATTCTCCCCAATGTTTCAGATATGATTTAGAAAAATAGCCATTGTGATTATATGCCTTAGCCATTGTGATTGTGTGCCTCAGAAAAGGTCACCCTGCCCTGCTAAACTTCACCCAATTCTGTAACACCAAGACTTGTGCCCCCCTGCTTGCTGCCATGGAAACCCTCTGCTTACAGACTTTCCCTTTAAAAATCCTGTTCACCCAGAGCTCGGGGTCCCACTTCTCTACTGCTATGTCGGTGAGACTTGGATCCTGAGTTCAATCACTCTCATAATAAAGCTCTCTTGCAATTGCATCGAGTCATCGCCTGGTGGTCTCTGAGGCTCCTGTGAACCTGGCATAACACAGTCAGTACTTATAACTTCTGAGCCATGGCTACAGGTCCATTTTTCATCTTCTTAAATATTCCCTATGTGTCTGGTTTTCTATGCTTATGTGAGTTGATATGCATCATAGACTATAGGAGGCTACAGAGGCCAAAAAAGGTCACTGGATCCCATGGAACTCAAAAAGTTGTAAGCTACCATGTGACTGAACCCTGTTTCTCTGCAAGAACAGTAAGCATTGTTCCCACAGAACCATCTCTCCAGCCCCTACACTATTTATCTATGATGCAGATGTGGAAATTCATAACAACTTTGAGCCTCCCATATTTTTCCTGTGATAATATGAATAGTGAATAGAGACTCATTCTAACTCTGAAGTCTATGGATGTTGCTTTCATGATAAGAAAGATTTTGCAGATATAGTTAAATTGAATTTTGAGATTAGTTTTGCCTGGATTATCTGGCTTAGCCCACACAGTTCATGTAGGAGGGAGGCAGGAGGGTCAGCAGGAGGAGAAGCGATTGTGCATGTATGTCTGCAGTCCACGTACATGTGTGCGATGCCCAGGGAAGCCAGAGGAGGCCACTGAATCCTGTGACACTGGAGATACAGGCAGCTGGGAACCGTGGGCACGAGGAACTGGAAGTCCTCTGGAAGAGCAGCCAGGTGCTTGTAATGGCTGAGCCATCTCTTCAGCCCCACCAGAAACATTTTTAAAAGACCCTCTAGAGAAAGAGGAAACTTTAACTAACAGCAAAGAATTACGTAGTTTAAACTTTATACGAACGGTTGCTTGGTTGTGTGATTGTGCGGTTTTCTGATTAAAGAAACAAAAATATGTGATACAAAGTTAATTTCAGAAACAATTTCACATATATGTGTACACACAAAATTTAAAAATACTTAAATTTTTAAAATATAAGTATTTGTTTAAAATTCAGTCTTGATTTCCTCTGGTAATCCTAATTGTATGGATATTTGATAATGCCAACTAGTATATAATCTCCAGTTTGTATTTTAGTGTGTTTATGAAAATCACATTAAAAGGAAGAATTGTAAAATAAAGATAATTTTAATCTTACTAAAGGTAAGCTGCACTTAACTAGGAATCACCATTTGCATTATCAGATAGCACTATGTGCATGCTTATCAATTAAATTCCAAATAGAGGCTATTTTTCCTGATGAATATACTTCAGAGATAGAAAAAAAACCATGAATAACTGATTAAGGTTTTTAAAAACTGGGTTTTAATGGGACTGTTATACAAGTAACTCAGTTAGATCTGAAGCAGGCAAGGGGCAAATGGTGGTGTAATTATAAGATGCTGTGTGGACTGTGCAACAGCCATCCGTCTCCTTAGGGGAATCTGTAGAGCAGGGCTATTCTAGGAAGTATTGGGGCATGTATAATCATATTATATGCTTCCTCCTCTTCCTAACCATCAATTTTGTCCAGCTGAAATCTAGTTAAGCAGATTTCCAGAGTTCCCTTGAGGATAAAGAAAGGTCACAAAGAGGCAGAGGGGGGATTGTTTCCTCTTTCTCTTCAGAAATTTGAGAGTACAAAGTGAATGTGTGTGTGCACTTCTCTTTCAGTGGGCTCCTCTGAGACAAATAACTGATGTCTCAGTGGCCTAGGGACGTTTTACGCATGTCATCAAGAAACTCTAAGTGCAGCTAGCAATAATTTATAACTGAAGGTGTCAGAGCTCCAGGGGCTTAGATTTTAGAGAGCAAGAGATCAGTTAAGTACTCAAAAATAATAGACATAGCTTGGCTAGCACCAGTCTTAAAAAAGAACCATTCTCAGGATGACTCTACCCATCTAGGCACGGTTTGTCTGCTCTTGTGGACTTTTGATGGTGTCTACTAATCTGACTGTCTGGTCTGGAGTGCAGCAGGTACAATGGAGAGTCCAGACAGCCCTCAGTCTGAACTGTGCTGTCTGAACCAAACCCAACTCCCCCAACCTTCCCCACGTTTACCACCAGCAGTACTGAGACACTAGAGTTGGTTCCAGTTCCCAGGTTTTCATTACTGTTCTCTGGAAATGCTAACTTTGTTCTGAGACTAATATAAAGCATCACGTAAAATTTCTGTTCTTTGTAAATAATGAGAATCAAACAACTTGCCTTGGAATTTTGATAGAGGGGCTCTTTTGTTTTCAAGTGCTCCCTACCCCAAATAAGTTTATGTTTAAACAGTCGTATATTGGTGCAAATAAAATGCATTTTATCATTGAGAGAGTAAATGTAAAGGATTCATGATCTGAAGAGAAGCCAACGCTCTGCCAGTAGTTCAGGCTGTCATAGCATCCGAGGTGACAGAGGGCTATCAGTTTGTGTTAAAGCTAAAACAAGTAGGAACCAGGTTTTTATAACATATGCCACATAGTGTATTTTTCTTGAATGAGATGTTCTTTTATATTAATCAGGAGAATACATTCTACCAAATCTTAAAGTAAGTTTTGATTATATTGAGCAACAGTTTCCTTGACATAGTCTCATCTTCGAGCAGGTGACCAAGAACATGCTTGTTAAACTAATTGTTTACAAAGAATGTCCTTACTTGCTCATTGTTGCACCAATGTTTTCACTCCCTAGAATACATTTCATACATTTTTCAGGTTGTGTATACATCCTGCTTCTCTTTTTATTTTTTATTTAACTGTTTTTTCCTCTGTCACTTTTTCTTTTTTTAATTTTAATTTTTTGTATTAATTACAGTTTATTCATTTTGCGTTCCACCTGTAGCCCCTCCCTTATTCCTTCCCAATCCCACTCTCCCTCCCTCATCTCCTACCATGCCCCTCCCCAAGCCCACTGACAGGAGTGGTCCTCCTTCCCTTCATCTGACCATAACTTATCAGGTCTCATCAGGACTGGTTGCATTGTCCTCCTCTGTGGCCTGGTAAGGCTTTTACCCATCAGGGTGAGGTGATCAAAGAGGCAGCCACTGAGTTCATATCAGAGACAGTCCCTGTTCCCCTTAGCAGGGAACCCACTTGGATACTGAGCTGCATGAGCTTCATCTGAGCAACGGTTCTAGGTTATCTCTATGCATGGTCCTTGTTTGCAATACCAGTCTCAGAAAAGACCCCTGTGCCCAGATTTCTTGGTTCTGTTGCTCTACTTAAGGAGGTCTGTCCCCTTCAGGTCTTGCTAAATTTAAAAAAAATAAATAAAAGAATAGTGTGCTAAAAAGTCACATTGAACATATCGTATTTTCCCTCACTTTCAGTACATATCTGCTGAAAATGAAGGACATTCCCCCATCCCTGCCCCAGATGATCATATTGGTATCATACCCAGAAAAATACACAATCCCCTACTATCATTCGGTATTCAATATCCTCATAGGTTTCTCCAATTTTCTGCAATTTTTAGTAGCTGGCTTTATTTTCCAATCAGTTGTAGTTATTTGTTCTACTTGAAATTCTGTACCAATCTTAGCATTGCAGAAAATACTGTGTGTATCCCTGTGTTCAGATATAAAAGCTTGAAGAGGATTCATTCACTGAACATTTCCAGCTAACATTTAAGGATTGTCATGTACTTTGTACCACATCCCATCAAGAGGTACTTAATGTCAGAGTATTAGATCTTCTCATACGAAGCAGAAATAGCAGAGTCACTGTGCTGCTTCCAAATGTCAGACCAGCAAATAGAGCAAGCCTGCTGTAACTCTCCGGCATATTGCCCCGTGTGTGTGTGTGTGTGTGTGTGTGTGTGTGTGTGTGTGTCCACAGATGAGCCACGGAGACACAGTGGACACATTCAACCTCAGAGTCACACAGCCAGCCCTATTTAAACTTAGTGAGTCACAAAATAAAACAAAACTATGAATAAGAACCAGGATTTAGGAAAACAAGGTCAGGATCAACTGAGGTGGTAGGGAGATAGGAGAGGTTATAATAACCAAAGTGCATTTTTAACATGTATAAAATGATCACAACAAATTTAATAAAGTTTTTTTTAAATAAAATGAATAAAAATTGGCAAGTATTCATAATTTTGAAATTAAAACCCTAAAGCTTATGGGAAAAATAGAACTAGAGGCACAGCATATAGAACTTCATTAATGAAACATTTTTTCAAAAGGTACAAGCCTAATAAAAACAGGACCACCAAACGGAAGCCGCACGTGAACCTCACAGCAGCCATAGTTCCCCTGAAAAGAGCTGCGATTTGTACAGAGAAGTGAGCAGTAGAACAGTGGTTCTTGTGAATTCAGTCATGTATAGCTAAGTGCAAAAAATTATGGCATGTTCAAGTGTTTTGTAAATATTTTCCTTAAATATTAATTCCAGTGGTGGTCTCAGAAGGAGCCATAGTAGTAGCAGAGTACCCTGGGTCAGGCTGACCTGCCACACACCCCATTTCTCACCATTTCTTCTTCTTTTCCTTCTTGCCTTAGCTTCCCACGTGTTTTCTTTTTTTAGCACTGGACTTGCAGGCATTCACCACCACACCCAACTTCTGATCACATGTTGCTGGGTTTGGCATCCATTGGTTATCTTGACTGTTTCAATCATTTCAATAGCAGTAGCAGAGGCTCTCAAATACCATCTACCCCTGTACCTGTGCAACAAACATCCACCTACACAATGAACGTTAGAGAGAAGGCATTTTACTGCTGCCCTTTGAACAATGGGAAGGCATAATCTCAGATGTTTAGAAGCCAGGATTTTGTATCTTGACTTCAAATTCCTCTAAGTACTTTGCCTCTCTCAGGCTTTGAAGATTCTTTTACCACTCTAGTCACCCTCTTTTGAATAAGGTAAAATCTGTCTTTTCAAATGGGCCCTGTTTGAATAGATGGAGATAATGGCTTCTCTTACTCTGGACCCACTTTCAGAGGTGTGCAGCTTCTGGGTAGTGCAGCTTTGCTAATATCTTAACGTTGACCTACCTTTCACTAAAATTGTCTCACTGACTAATCAGTCTCACTGAATAAACAAGTGAGCTTGATTCAGAAAAAATAAGGTAGGTAGGGAGCAAGCACATCCATTGTCTCCATACGTTTCGGGTATCACTAATGCAAAGGAAAGGTTTTGTTGTTGCTGCTGCTGCTTTGTTTTCATATTTATTTATGTATTTACTTTTGCTTGGCTGTCCTGGAATTGCTCTGTAGACCAGGCTGTCCTCCAACTCAGAGCTCTGCCTGCCTCTGCCCGCCTAGTGCTGTAATAAAGGCGTGTGCCACCGCCCAGAAAGAAAGGTTTGTTTTTACTTTGTTATAAAGTAGTGTGTTCATTTTTGCATATATGACCAAATCATCATTAATTTAAAAACTTTGTACATTTTTTAAATGTTCGGCTCAATCCTGATTTTCATATGAATTAATCTCAGTTTGTAAAATGCTGTGTATGAAACCCTGTAAACAACACTTTAGTGTTACTGGCTTTATGTAGTGTTTTATAGGCCTGTAAAACCATCTGAGCAGAGAAAGGAGGAAGCTGGCAACAGGATCCAACTAAAGGGACCAATCAGTCATTTCATGGCACACCACTCTGAGAACAAATTGAGCTGTGCTAAGTAAGACTAGCCCAGCAGTTCTATTCTGGAGTGAAAATTCATGAAATGGAGCCCACAGCACATTGCTTCACAAAATTAAAATACAAGTGAAGGAAGCTAGATGTACTATATTTGTACAAACTTGGAGCACTGAAGAAGCATTTCTGCCATTACAGTTGAAAAGCTCTAAAACAACGCCATCTTTGTCTTTGAATTCATGTGAGAAAACCAGTCTGTAGTACAATTCCCAATGGGGCCCTGCAGAGCAGGCCATGTGGTTAGAACCCAGGTAACATATAAAAATATCCTCACACGAGTGCATGGACCAACATGTTTGTTCTGTCCACACTGAGACATTAAGACAGTAAAGGGTTAGTATCCATGTTGACGGCTATCAGAATTGGTAAGTAACTATACAGGTAATTTTAATGAAGAGCAGAATGCTAGGTATTTAATCAAAGAAAAATAATGTCCTTAATATTTTCACAACCTTTGGAAGGGTAATTTCAATAGCACCAAGTGAAGAATATTGAACTCAACGTCTATGAATTCAAAGGCTAATGGCAAACTCTCTGTTTAAAAGAGGATAATTTAATTACTGTGTTTTCCTGGAGAGGAAATGAGCTCTCAACTTTTGTATGTTTAACAATTCCACTAAGAGTTCTGTGTCTAAATAATGACTTGGTAATTTTCACCCTCTATTGAAATATGGATTTTTTTTCTGAAATATCCAGTTATTATTACATAAAGCAAGAAATAAAATTCATGAGGCAAATTATTCCTTCCCTTTTCAACCATAGTAAAAACAAACCAGAAAATGGATTCTACTTCCTTTTTGTGATTTTTGGAAGATCCAGGTGATTACTGTGTCTTTTAGATCTAGAATATACAATAGTATTATCATTTATCATGCTAGACTGCATGTTAGGGGATTGTAAAATATACATCACACACACAAATCAATGCATTAGTGGTAAACAATAAAAATAAATTTTGTTCCGGAAAGTTTAATGCTAATTTCAGATGATCTTCCTATGAAATTATGTTTTCACTTCCCCTACCTACACCCGATCGAAAGAAACCATTAGTTCCAGGTTTAGCCATGGCTCAGGAAAGTGATGCCATGACTTTTGTTTGTTCATGAGGTTAGGGTTATAGCATTAGTGGAACAACACTGCACAGTGCTCATGTCAGTTATGTTAAGAATAAACATCTTCTAATGAAAAGGAGCCCTGTGCCTATATGCGTATTTGATTTAGAAAATTATTTTCAAAATTAGGAGAGAATCTTGGCTTAGCCCCTGAAATAGGCTAACGGAGCATGTCCACCGTCAGGCAGA
Source organism: Psammomys obesus (assembly GCF_907164565.1). Classification (NCBI taxonomy): domain Eukaryota; kingdom Metazoa; phylum Chordata; class Mammalia; order Rodentia; family Muridae; genus Psammomys; species Psammomys obesus. The sequence continues at coordinate 6,576,997 of NW_026596962.1, read as the reverse complement.
CGGACATGCCCCATTGCGGACAGCGCTTAGCTGAAGAATGCGATGCTTGTGCTTGCTAATGCCGGTGCTCGCATCCATCTCCGAGGAGCAAGTGCACAGAGTGGGCCAATTCCAATTTTAATGGTTACATTAAACAGTATTTTACAGGCTTTAAAAGTGTAGTTGTTCTCAAATCATTTTTTTCTACTCAACTAATTTCCATCTGTGTACCTTTTGTACATATTTTAAGTAAACAAAATACTGTATGACTCTTTCGTATGCTGATCACATTTAATTTACTTACTTTTATGAATATAAACTTTTCCCAGTCTAAAATTTGGAAACAATTAATAATATTACCTGAATGATAAAAGCAAAGGCATTCACAGAAAAGTAAATATTGATACTTATTTTTCTGAATGTCAGTATCTAATACTGTATTACATTTTTCCATCAAATATGAATATCAAATAAATTTTAATAAGTTCCAAAATATGAAAGATAATTGAAATGTATCCATTTCTAGAATGAGGTAAGTTTGGATTAATTAGAAACAAATACACACACGTACAAATTTTCATGACATTATAGTGAGTTTCAAAACACATAGATAAAGAGAAAATGAAAATTGTCCCTGTGATTAAATAAATTATGTCACAATCAGAAACGGGTCCATGAGGTTCCCAGGGTTTCCCTATGTTGTTTTGCCTTTTTCAAGAGCTCTTCCTGCCTCATCCTCTTGAGTGCTAGAATTATAAGTGTGTGCTAACACAACCTGATAGAGGAAATTTTCATTAGCACAGTTAAAGATCTTTACTTTCAAAAAAAAATAAAAAGATTGTAGTAGAATCAAAGGAAGTTAAGCTTGTTACCACAAATAACAATAAAAAAACACAGAACATTCATCTATTTTCTGACCAATTTACATAGCCATATAACTAAGAAGAAAAGGATGGGATTAATATGAAAAAAATAAATGTATGGATCATTTAAAATTTCTGACAACCCTGAGCTTGGGTCGATGTTGTAGTAAATTAAAAATGAATGTTGGGCTAATAATAATATTATTATTAGCCCTATAATTATTGTGGAGGCATTATTTAATCTGCTATCTCAAATAATAAGACACAGACACCTATTAGATTTTGTAATTGCCTTATTTACCTTGTGCCAGGCAGATACTGAGACCTGCAATGTCTCAACCCCACCATCCATCCACCAGCTCCTATCCAATGCCATCTGTGTTAATCATCCTCATCTGGTCTACCTTCCATTCATAATTCCAAGACACTTGCTTGTATTCTTCATCTGGGCTTTTTCATGCCATTGTTAGAGTCCTTCCTCTCAGCCCACATGGTCCCTTCTCCACTCTAACCCATTGTGATGTCCTCCTTTCTCCTCTCTTTCTGTCTATCTGTCTCTCATGATTCTCCAGTCTTCTAAAAAGCCTGGGAACCTTATCCAGGCCTACCCTATTCTGCCCTGCCCAGGTAGAGGCCTTTTACTCAGCCAATCGAGTACAACAAGAATAGGCATTCACAACAAGGATAGCTGTACACAGATCTTGAGGGCCAGTAATACGCATCAGACCATCCTCCAAGAGGTGGGGGTCACAGGAACACAAAGCTCACTGCCTGGACCTGGATCATGCTGTCCGAAGGGAGACTTTCTGCCACCGCTACAGGGGCCCGTGTCTGAAGACTGTTACTCCTGGAGTCTTTCACATACCACAGTCACATCTTCCCCTCTACTACCTCTCCCTGAATGTGCAGCAAAAGTACGTCTTGATCCCCAAGAACAACTTACACGTCCTTTTCCCTAAAACTGGTCTAATAGGATCCTATGTGCTTGGAACTTGGCTCAGCTTAGCTTTTATTTTCTATCCAAAGAAAGATATGTGATTACCCCAAAGGCCTTCTGTACCATATCAGTAGTAGGGCTGATTGTCTCCACAAGGAAGGCAACAGAACCAAAGAAATCTGTGCACAGGAGTCTTTTCCGAGACTGGTACTCCAAACAAGGACCATGCATGGAGATAACCTAGAACCGCTGCTCAGATGTAGCTCATGGCAGCTCAGTATCCAAGTGGGTTTTCTAGTAAGGGAACAGGGGCTGTCTCTGACCTGAACTCAGTGGCTGGCTCTTTGATCACCTTCCCCTGAAGGGGGGAGCAGCCTTACCAGGCCACAGAGGAAGACAATGCAGCCAGTTCTGATGAGACCTGATAGGCTAGGGTCAGACGGAGAGGTAAAAGGACCTCCCCAAACAGTGGACTTGGGGAGGGGCATAGGAGGAGAAGAAGGAAGGAAGGTGGGATTGGGAAGGAATGAAGGAGGGGACTATAGCTGGGATACAAAGTGAATAAATTGTAATTAATAAAAATTCATAAATAATTTTTTTTTAGAAAAATCATTTATTTTTGTTTTTTTTTTTTAAGATTTATTTACTATTTATACAACATTCTGCCTGCACACCAGATCTTACTATAGATGGTTATGAGCCATCATGTGGTTGCTGAAATTGAACTCAGGACCTTTGGAAGAACTGTGAGTGTTCTTAACCTCTAAGCCATCTCTCCAGCTCATAAATAAATAAATTTTTTAAAAACTAGAAAAAAAAGACATGATGCCTCTATTGGAGAATGTATTGGTGAACTTAATGAGCAAAAAATTCCTCAACTAGAAAAAGTAAGCAGTCAGACATTAAATGATCCAGGGTGCAGGCGCACAGAGAAGGCACAGCAGGCACTGGTTCAAGGTGCCACTACCTCTTCCATGTCCAGAGGCTAATGTCACCATGGCCGTGAGGTCACTTACAGGGAACAGCTGCATAGAGTATATAGGAGGTAAGGAAGTGCCTGGATCGCCATAATTCTGATGTGTCGCAAGGAGCAAGAGCACACAATAGACTGGGTGGGTAAGCATGTGGCATGGAGCATTTCTGCACAGCAGGAAAAGGAGACCATTGCCAAGAGCATTGTAGATCTAAAGCTGCTGGCTATGAAGGTGCAAGCTTGGGCAGCTATGTGAATGTATCTGTCAGCTGAGATAGACACATTCAGATAATTGAGAGAACGTTAACTTAAATGGGAACAGTTCTCTGTGAGGAACTCTTCGTGGATCTTTGTCCATTGAAATTACAGTGCACCTTTCCTGAGAGATTATCAAGGTTCAGTCAGTGCCTTAGCCCTATTGGCCTGATCCTTGCTCTGTAGCCCGCATCGTCTGTGATCACTTTTGAATAAGTAATTTGCAGCAACTTGCTGCCCAAACAAAATTACCAAGTCATAGTTTAAACTTGTAATTAGCTATACTATCTTGAATAAAATGACATTTGCAACAGAAGAAAAATAAAATTTCTGCCAATAACTTAAAAAGTATCTTTACATAAGCCTAAGAACTATGACACAGTGGATTGAAAAATGACAAAAATAGCGATTTGAATTTTTATTCTAACTCTAGGCTGCTATGAGGATGCTAATAGCCTCAGCAAAGGCATCATAAGTATCCAGATAGACATTTATTAGTTAATTATGTTCCCAGGGGGAAAAGGATCTCAGAATGCTCTAACATCTTTAAAAGGTTTTAATAGGAAAGAAAGTTGAAGTATTTGAACAGCTAATGCATATAAAAGAATGGCATGTGTGTCAGGGTTTGACTGGAGACTCATTCTAGGTATCCCTCTTACAAAATACTGATTTAGGAATGATCTCATATTATGGAGAGTGGCAAGTCAGTCTCTGTAAAGCTATAATTGTGTGTTGGTGTGTGGGTATGCATGTGTGTGTGTGTGTGTACGCGTGTGTGGTTTATGGGCATGTGTCTATGTGCAAGAAAGCCAAAGGAGGACACTGAGTGCCCCTCTGCCATTTTCCACCTTAAGCCTTTGAACTGGAGTATATTTCATTTCCTGTCCCTCTCCTCCACCCACAGTTCTGGGGCTACAGAGAGTGTTCTAGCATGGCTTTTTATGTGGATTACAGGGATCTGAGCTCAAGCTTTCATGCTAGCATACCAAGTGCTCTTACCCACTTAGCGGTCTGATGTTACCAGCATCCTGCAAAGGAAGTTGGCTCAAAACTGAATACACTCCCGAGCCAGGTATCAGAGAAACTAAAGGCAGATCTGGAGGAAATGGAATAGGCCCGGGTGTGGGTGCTCCTCACATCATCCGTGTGAGCTAACCAGTCACAAATATCTGCAAAGGTGTGGCATGTATTTCAAATGTCTTTGAGCTCAGCCTAACTAGAACAGAATTCTGGGAAGTGTCCAACCTACTCAGGTTAGCATATTGCCAATTCCAATGCCCGTACAACTAAAAATGAAAAAGGTGAGAAGAAAGTACATACCACATTTCAAGTTTAAATTTGATGCCATTTCCTTCTAATGCCGTAATAGTATGGATTAAGTATGGATTATCAAGTATGAGATTATAATTCTGAAATATGCTCCATTAAAAGGTCTCCAACTTGCATATCTACACTATATCTACCAATATGCTACAGAAATGGCCATATCAAAATCACCGTTAAGAGTATCTGAAGGTAAACCTGAACTGTTATGTCAAAAGGACAAAACAAGCCAAACAAACAAACAAAATCAAAAACTTGAGAAGGAGCTGGGACTCAAGAGCAGTGAGCTGAATTAGCAAACCAACAGGGATGAAAAGCATTCAGGGATTAGCAACAAAAGAAAGGTTTTTGTTATCCATAGGCTGATGGGAGTTTAACAGCTATTGCTTTCCCCGCTATCCCCTAAACTACTCCAACTCCTCTCCCACCAGACCCACATGCCTGCCTTGTCTGCCCTGCCTGTGTGGGCTGGGATAGTTAAGGCAGTTACTGCCCTTCCCAGCGGCCTGCCAACCCTGCAGGTGTGTGATCCCCACCTGCCCCACTTCTGTTCATGGGCAAGCTAGGTGCCAGGAACAAGTGTACACGGAGCTCAGCCCGCCTGTCACCCGTTATTAATGACCCATGATGCTGATAGCTTAATGTAGGGCTGCCCTCAACATGCCCTCTGCCACGATGAAGTGTCCATGTCCTCCTACTCAACCCCTCCCCTGTCAGAGACAGGCACAATCTCCCAGTCCCCAAACACTCACACACACACACACACACACACACACACACACACACACACACACAGACACACAGAAACACAGACACATAGATGCGCACAAACACACTTCACCAGAGCCACGCTGTTTGGAAGAAATGATTTAGACCCTGTAAAGAAAGTCTGGATCAGCTGTGAACTGAGAAACCAAGTTCAAAACATGTTTCCTTGTCCCATGAGGCCTCACTTACAAAAACAGTCAAAGAGGGAATGAGGAAGCACTTCAAGAAACAGGGGGAACCCACATCTGCAAGCCCGTCTGACAGTGGGGGCTACTAAAGCCACAAAACCACAAAGGCAGCTCAGCGTAGGGCTCTAGATTTAGGTTTTCCCAGAAACCACTTACTGGGGCCTAGTAACTTCCTTGCTAACAGTCATAAAGGATAATTATCGAATGCCTTGAACCTTTAGATAAGGTGGTTTTGTTGTTATTTTCTCTACGTGGTGACTGGATATTCTGCTATTTGGCCATATTTCCAATAACAAGAATATCTTAATTTTCAAATACGTTATTATCGTGCATGCATGTACCTGATGGGAAGGGGGTTCATGTGCACAGTGAGAGGAGCTCAGAGGACAGCTTTATGGCGCTTCCTCTCTGCCTTCTTGTGGGTTTCAGGCAGTGAACTCAAGCACACAGGTGACAAGTGCCTTTACCCACTCAGCAGTCTCATGGGCCTAACAAGATAACTTAATATGATATAGGATTAAATTCTGTCAATAATCACTCAGAAGATATTTTAATTTCCACTCTAAAACCATTGTTTAATTTCTTTCCTGATTTCAAGATTTCATATTTTATCTTGACAATGATAGACTGAATTGCTCTTGGACCAATATTAATTTTTTTAAAGAGAAACATTAAAAATAGACAGTCTATGTAAGCATTTCTACAACCTACTTCTGTTGTTTTTAAAGAAGAAAATTCCAGTTGTTCATATTTGCCAGTAAAGACTCAGGAGCCAGATATTAAGATGAAAGCCTGCTAGCTCAGAGAGGCAGAGAAAGCACCCAGCTGACCTTCCTGCTCAGTTCACTTCCCGGAGGAAAAAAGCCAAAAGCTCCTTCTTCTCCACAATATTATACCCTCATCTCAACGTCCTTCCTTTCTGTTTAATCCTTGTCAGCTGATTACTTGCTCGGCCTCTTGACCTAGGGTTAACTTTATTCAAGCCTGTTTACAGAAAGCTCTTGGATTAAAGGTGTGTGCCTGGGCAGAGGCCACACCATAATTACCTGTTTACAATAAACAGAAAGTTCTTGGACTAAAGGTGTGTGTCGAGGCTGAGCCACTCCACACCTAGAAAAAGGTTTTTCCAGTTCCCAATGGGATCAAATATCTTGCAACATACTTGGATTGCTCATATCAATTAATTTAGTTAGAATGTCAGTTTCTGTGTGTCTATTTCAACTTGTTTAATAACTGAAATGAGCTGTGAAATGTCTATTTTTCTTTTATTTGTAGCTAATTAAAAAAAGAAACAAGAAAATGTTGATCTTATAAAATACGAATTTAAAAATTTTTAATTATTTTATTTAATTATTAATTAAAATAATTTTAATTTTTTCTTTTTTTACTCTTTGCATGTTTGTCTAATACCTTAGTTTCTTTTTTAGTTGCTGTGATAGAATATTCTGACAAAAGAAAATTAAAGGAGAAGGGTTTATTTTAACCACAATCTACCACAACAGGGAAATAAGTTAGTCGTGTCACATCCATCTTTAGGAATGGAGTGTAATCAATGCATGTGTGCTCTGTTCAGCACCCTCTGCCTAGAGGTGCTGTTACCTACACTGGGTGGCTCCTCCCACTCACATGATCATCTCCACATGTGAGACACAGTCAACCTGACATAGACATTCCCTCATTAAGACTCTCTTCTCAGGTAGTTCTAGACTGTGGCAAGTTGATAATTAAAACTAGTTGTTTTGGGGTGTGGTGGCAATCACCTTTAATCCCAGCAGTGAGGAGGCAGAGGCAAGTGGCTCTCCTTGAGTTTCAAGACAGTCAAGGCTACCTAGAGAGACCCTGCTTCTTTCAATTAATCAATCAAGTTGACAAATAAAAGTAAATAAAACTAATTATCATACCCTGGAAATACCTCATTCTTTTAACAGTTTTGGCTTATATAATGAATATTTGATATATTAGATGATTTAAAAGCATATGGTTGAGGGGGCAGAGCAAGATGGTGGCGCCAGGAGGACTCTCATTCTGAGCAGCAGCACAACAGGATTGGCAAAGTGACCAGCAATCAGTACTCGCGGCCATAAAACACAAGTGGTTGTGTTTCACAGGTGAGAGGATACCCCACGGTGGGGGATTCAATCAGCTTTTACTCACCCGGCTAAACCTTGGAAGAGATCCTGGTTCCGCCAGGCACTTGGTTGCCAGTCCAGAGCTACACGCCAGCGTGATCTGGTTACTATCTCAGACTGAACTGTGGGCCTAGAACATCACAGACTGGATTTTCCAGTTGAGAGATAACCCCACAGAGCAGGAAATGATTAGGACCGACCTTAGGTCACCCAGACATCCCCTGGAAAAGACTCGGGTTCCGCGGGCGCCCCAGGAGCCAGCCTGGAGCCAGAGCCGGGGACCCAGGCACGTGCACAGAGCCCTGCCTTCGGGCCTGATTCGCCACCTCAGATAGAACTGTGGGCCCCAGGGCACCACAGACTGAGTTTCATTGTCAGGTGCAAACCCACAGGGAGGGAAACGGCTGGTCTGATCTCAGAGCACTCAGCCGACACCCCGACCCCGAAAAGGTCTCAGGAAAATTATCCAGTTTTGGCAGATGCCCAGGCTCCCAAAGGCCAGAAAGGCAGAGCCCTGGGCGGGTATCTGTGCCTGTGGGTTCTACTCGCCACCCCAGACAGAACAGCGGTCCTCAAAGCAAAAACTGGGTGTCTCTGGCAGGAGGAAACCCCCAGCGGGGGGAATCATCAGGTCTAACTCTCAGGACACCCAGCACCAAAAGACTTTCTGGATTCACACAGACTCTAGGCTCTAGCTTTCTAATGCAGGCAGGAGTGCTGTGCTCAGCTGCCATTATTGAATACCCCTAGGGCACTGGGGCACACAGCTGCATCCTCAGGCCTACAAAAGAGAGCCATTACAGCAGCCCTCAGATATTGTGCCAAGGATTAACCAGTTATCCCTAGCTAGACTGACGAAACTGTGGGAATCCCTGGTCCTTCAAGAGTGCTGCACCCACAGCATCTGGACCAGAGCAGTGCCTGCAGCCGCCATCCCAGACAGGGACACACAGCTTCTGGTCCAGAGTGAGGCACCCAGCCTCCAGACCAGAGCGGCGCCCCCAGGCACCAACTCAACCTAGGTGCACATTCTCCAGGCCCAGAGCAGCACTCACCCTCTGGCCCAGAGACTTGCTGGGTGCTCCTCTCACTTTCCCGGACAGAACTGTGTGCCCCAGGATAATAGACTGAGTTTCCCTGTTGGGAGAAAACCCCATAGCTAGGGAATCAGCAGTCTCTTCAAGAGGACTGTACATGGAAAACTGTAAAAACAGCAGCAGCTCACTAAATATATAACGAGAAACCGAGCAGTGGGGCAGCTGTCTTGAGAACTTCTATGGGTAAGAGGAGATTTCCCCCCCCGCCCCCCGCCTAAAAAAGACCACAGCTACTACTGAGGGCTATACACCTGAGGTGAGCAGTGGCAATTCCTGAGAAACACTGTATGTATGGCCATACAGTGACCATAACCAAAAAGCAGAGGAGGACTCCTTCAGGAAAAATCATCTTCCGGCCAAGGGGATTCTCCCTACCTCAGGACTCCAGGAAGCACAGAAACTAACAGCCAACACCTAAAACAGCCCAATGGGTAGAGGTCATCGTAAAAGCTCGACCAACAAAAGACAGAGCAATATGGCATCTCCAGAACCCAGCCATCCAGGGGTGAATAGCCCTGGACAATGCAGGATAATAGAAAATCAAGAAGATGACCTTACATCTATGTTGATGAAGAGGATAATAGAGGAAACAAATAAAATACGTAAAGAATTAGAGGAAGATAAAACCAAACAGATCATGGCTATCCGTAAAAAAATGGAGGAAGTTAAAGACAAGCAGATTATGGCCATCTGTGAAGAAATACAGGAAGATGCAGCCAAAGAGTTTGCGGCCTTCAGAGAAGAAATAATTAAATCACTGAAAGAAATAAAAGAAACAAAGTTGAAGGAACTAAAAGAAAAAGAGGAAAATACAATCAGACAGGTGAAGAAAATAAACAAAACAACTCAAGACCTGAAGATAGAACTGGAAAAATTAAAGAAAACACAAATGGAGGAAATAATGGAGAGGAAGAATTTAGGGAAGAAAACAGGAACTACAGAGGTAAGCATAACCAACAGACTACAAGAGATGGAAGAAAGAATCTCAGGTGTAGAAGATACAATGGAAGAAATCGATGTATCTGTCAAAGAAAATGTTAAATCCAAAAAATTCCTGACACAGACCGTCCAAGAAATCCAAGACAATATGAAAAGACAAAACCTAAGAATAATAGGTATAGAGGAAAAAGAAGACTCCCTTCTCCAAGGCCCAGAAAATATTTTCAACAAAATAATTGAAGAAAATTTCCTCAACTTAAAGGAGAAGCCAATAAGAATACATGAGGCCTACAGAACACCTAACAAATTTGACCAGAAAAGAAAATTCTCCCGCCACATAATAATTAAAACAGTAAGTATACAGAACAAAGAAAAAATACTAAAAGCTGCAAGGGAAAAAGGCCAAGTAACATATAATGGCAAACCCATTAGAATCACACCTGACTTTTCAACAGAGACTATGAAAGCCAGAAGGGCCTGGACAGATATCATGCAGACCCTATGAGAACACAGATGTCAGCCCAGGCTACTATACTCTGCAAAACTCTCAGTCCTCATAGACGGAGAAAACAAGATATTCAATGAAAAAAAATTTTTTTCAACAATACCTACACACAAATCCAGCATTACAGAAGACACTGGAAGGGAAAATACAACCCAAGAAAATTAGCTTCTGTCAAGAAAACACAGGAAATAATTAACCTTACAAACAAAACAAAACAACCAAGCACACAACCTTATGAACACAGCCAACATCAAAATCAAAGGATCTAACAGCCACTGGTCATTAATCTCTCTCAACATCAAGGGACTAAACTCTCCAGTAAAAAGACACAGATTAACAGAGTGGATACATAAACAAAACCCAGCAATCGGTTGCATACAAGAAACACACCTAAGGCACAAAGATAGACATTACTGAGGGTAAAGGGTTGGAAGACGACTTTCCAAGCCATTGGACCCAAGAAACAAGCAGGAGTAGCCATTCTAATATCTGATAAACTAGACTTTCAACCAAAATTAATAAAAAGAGATGGGGAAGGACACTTCATACTCATCAAGGGAAAATTCCACCAGGAAGACATCACAATCCTGAACATCTATACCTCAAATACAAGAGCACCCACATTTGTAAAAGAAACATTGATAAAATTTAAACCACATATACATCCCCACACATTAATAGTGGGAGACTTCAACACCCCACTCTCAACAAAGGACAGGTCAACAAAACAGAAATTAAACAAAGAAACAATATATCTGACAGAGGTCATGAATCAAATGGACCTCACAGACATTTACAGAACTTTACACCCAAACACAAAAGAATGTACCTTCTTCTCAGCACCTCATGGAACCTTCTCCAAAATAGACCATATAGTTGGTCACAAAGCAAGCCTCAACAGATACAAGAAGATTGAAATAATCCCTTGTATCTTGTCTGATCACCATGGAATAAAGCTGGACTTCAACAACAACAGAAATAGCAAAAAGCCTGCACAAACATGGAAACTGAACAACTTGTTACTAAATGACAGCTGGGTCAGGGAAGAAATAAAGAAAGAAATTAAAGTCTTCCTAGAACTCAATGAAAATGAAGACACAACATACCCAAACTTGTGGGACACAATGAAAGCAGTGCTAAGAGGAAAGTTCATAGCACTAAGTGCCTTCAAGAAGAAATTCGAGACAGCTCATTCAAGCAACTTAATGGCCCACTTAAAAACCCTAGAAAAAGAAGAAGCAGACACACCAAAAAGGAGTAGACGGCTGGAAATAATCAAACTCAGGGCTGAAATCAATCAATTAGAAACAAATAAAACAATTCAAAGAATCAATGAAACCAAGAGCTGGTTCTTTGAGAAAATCAACAAGATCGACAAACCCTTAGCCAAGCTAACTAAAAGGCAGAGAGACACCATCCAAATCAACAAAATCAGAAATGAAAAGGGGGACATAACTACAGACACTGAGGAAATCCAAACAATCATTAGGACTTAATTCAAAAGTCTGTATGCCACAAAATTTGAAAATCTAAATGAAATGGACAATTTTCTTGATTGATTCCACTTACCAAAGCTGAATCAAGACCAGGTAAATTAATTAAATAGTCCTATATCCCCAAAGGAAATAGAAGCAGTCATCAAAAGTCTCCCATCCATAAAAAGCCCAGGACCAGATGGCTTCAGCGCAGAATTCTACCAGACCTTCAAAGAAGAGCTAACTCCAATTTCTTCAAACTATTCCACAAAATAGAAACAGAAGGAACATTACCAAACTCATTCTACGAAGCCACAGTCACCTTGCTACCTAAACCTCACAAAGACTCAACAAAGAAAGAGAATTTCAGGCCAATTTCCCTTATGAACATTGATGCAAAAATACTCAACAAAATACTTGCAAACCGAATCCAAGAATACATCAAAGATATTATCCACTATGACCAAGTAGGCTTCATCCCAGGCATGCAAGGGTGGTTCAATATACGGAAATCCATCAATGTGATCCACCATATTAACAAACTGAAAGAAAAAAAACCACATGATAATCTCCCTAGATGCTGAAAAAGCATTTGACAAAATCCAACATCCATTCATGTTTAAAGTACTGGAGAGATCAGGGATACAAGGCACATATCTAAACATGGTAAAGGCGATATACAGCAAGCCTATAGCCAACATCAAACTGAACGGAGAGAAACTTAAAGCAATCCCACTGAAATCAGGGACAAGACAAGTCTGCCCACTCTCTCCATATCTCTTCAATATAGTGCTGGAAGTCCTTGCTAGAGCAATAAGACAGTCGAAGGAGATCAAGGGGATACAGATGGGAAAGGAAGAAGTCAAATTATCACTATTTGCAGATGATATGATAGTATACAGGAGTGCTACTGATTTTTTTGAGTTAATTTTGTATCCGGCCACTTTGCTGAAGGTGTTTATCAGCTGTAGGAGTTCCCTGGTAGAGTTTTTGGGGTCACTCATGTATACAAAAGACAAAAGGGCTGAGAAAGAAATTAGAGAAACAACACCATTCACAATAGCCACAAATGACATAAAGTACCTTGGTGTAACCCTAACCAAGGAAGTCAAAGACTTGTATGAAAAAAATTTCAAGTCTCTGAAGAAAGAATTAAAGGAAGATATGAGAAGATGGAAAGATCTTCCATGCTCATGGCTTGGCAGGATTAATATAGTAAAAATGGACATCTTACCAAAAGCAATCTACAGATTTAATGCAATTCCCATCAAATTGCCAACACAATTCTTTACAGACCTGGAAAGAAAAATTCTCAACTTCGTATGGAATAACAAGAAACCGAGAATTGCTAAAACAATCCTCTACAATAAAAGATCTTCTGGAGGTATCTCCATCCCTGATCTCAAGCTGTACTATAGAGCAACAGTTATAAAAACTGCATGGTACTGGCATAGAAACAGAATGGTGGATCAATGGAATCGAACAGAAGACCCAGAAATAAACCCACACACTTACGGACACCTGATTTTTGACAAAGATGCCAAAACCATACAATGGAAAAAAGATAGCATCTTCAACAAATGGTGCTGGTCCAACTGGATGTCTACATGTTGAAAAATGAAAATAGATCCATACTTATCACCCTGCACAAAACTGAAGTCCAAGTGGATCAAAGACCTCAACATAAAACAAGACACATTAAATCGGCTAGAAAAAAAGTGGGGAATACCCTAGAACTCATTGGTACAGGAGAAAACTTCCTGAACAGAACAGCAACAGCACAGGCTCTAAGAGCAACAATCAATAAATAGGACCTCATGAAATTGAAAAGCATACAACATAGAATAAACCCACTAAAATCTGTACATCTAAACAAACTAAGCAAAAGAGAGGTCCCTAACTAAAATGTTCAATCCCCATCCTGAAAGGCAAAGAGGATGGACATCAGAAGAAAAAGAAAATAGGAAACAACCTCGGAACCTGCTACAGAGGGCCTCTGAAAGCCAGAAGAAAACAGGAAACAACCTTGAAACCTGCCACAGAGGACCTCTGAAAGCTTCTGCAGTATAGACTGTCAAAGCAGATGCTGAGCCTGATGGCCAACTGATGGGCAGAGTGAATGGAATTTTATGTAAGAAGTGGGAAATAGTAAGAGCTGGAGGAGACGGGAACTCCACAAGCAGAGCAACAGAACAAGATAATTTGAACCCAGGGAACTTTCCAGAGACTCATACTCCAACCAAGGACTATTCGTGGAGATAACCTAGAACTCCTGCACAGATGTAGCCCATGGCAGTTCAGTGTCCAAGTGGGTTACATAGTAATAGGAAGAGGGACTGCCTCTGACATAATCTGATTGGCCTGTTCTTTGATCACCTCCCCCTGATGGGGGAGCAGCCTTACCAGGCCATGGTAGAGGACAATGCAGCCAATTTTGATGAGAACTGATAGACTAAGATCAGAAAGGAGAGGAGAACCTCCCCTATCAGTGGACTTGGGGAGGGAGTGGCATGCATGCAGAAAGGGGAGGGAGGGTGGGATTGGGGGGGGGAGGAGGGAGGGGCTTATGGGGGGATACAAAATGAATAAAGTGTAATTAATAAAAAATTAAAAAAAGAAGGATAATGACTCTTCGTTTTTTATTCTCTCATTTAAAACAAGAAAGTGAAACATGAGCAAAATACTAACACAATGGAAATTATAAGTAGAATCAGTGAGTTACATTCAAATATTTACTCAGCTTTTCTGAAAAGCATATGTAATTTAAAGTTAAATTTTTTATTATTACATTTCTAATTTATTAACGTGGTAGATCTCTACCTTTATCAAAATAACAAGCCATATTAATTGTATATTAAGAACCAAATGAAGTTCTAGAAAACAAAACAAATTTATTTTATCTCACAAAAATATCTGTTTCACTGTTTCATGGTTTTTTTGTTTGGTTGGTTGTTTTCTTTTTTGGTTTTTTTTTAAACAAAAGGCTTTATTTGTATGTACTTATTTAATTTGAGGTAAACATTTTTGCTATGGACTGTATGGATTTGAGATTTTTCCATTCTTCTGTTTTGGGACAAGGTCTCAGGCTTCCAAGGCTGGTCTCAAATCTGCTGTGAGGCTCAGGAAGACCTTGAGATCCTTCTGTCAACACCTGAGTGCAGGAACTGGGAGCATCAAGTAACATACTCAGTTTACATGATGCTGGAAATGGAACCCAGGGCGTCCCAGCCTGAAATGTGACACTGCTGTTTCCTGCTGTGACCTTGCAGACATGGCAGTTGCTTTTAGACACATCTTGGAACAGCCTATGAGCCAAGGTAATGATCTTCTTTGAAGATGTATTCTTGTCTGGTTCCTTGACTGCTGCTCGCGAGGCAAGCCTGCTTTTGGACTACCTGAAGCTGAATCCCGTGCTCTGCACCAACCCTCGGTAAAGACTAAGCACTCCCCAGGCATCTGTTAGGAATGAAAGGTTTATCCTGCTGCTGTTCAAGACTTACCAGCTACGCAGGTGAGAGTTTCTGTTTTCCCTGACGGCCTGCCAGCCGTCCAGTGAGGCTGTTCTCTTGAAGAAAACTAAGTAATTGGCCTGCAACTGTTTGCTCTACAATCCTCACAGAACAAATTTTAAATACAATTGAACCTGAAAATTATGAGTGACTGAAGATCTGATTCACAGTGATATTTCCTTAATTGCCCCCTAGTCCTCTTTCCGTTGCTTTATCTTTTCAAGCTAAATCCTTTTATTCGGACACAACAATATTGTTAAGTGCAAATACACTAGAAAATTGCTCTAAGAGATCTCTGACAAAATTTCTTAAAGAAATTATTTATTTTTTTTATTAATTACAGTTTGTTCACTTTGTATCCCAGCTGCAGCCCCCTCCTTTATTCTCTCCCAATCTCACTCTCCCTCCCTCATCTCCTCCTATGCTCCTCTCCAAGTCCACTGATACGAGAGGTCCTCCTCCCCTTCCATGTGACCCTAGCCTATCAGGTCTCATCAGGATTGGCTGCATTGTCTTCCTCAGTGTCCTGGTACAGTTACACCCCACTCAGGGAGAGGTGATCAAAGAGCCAGTCACTGATTTCATGTCAGAGACAGTCTCTGTTCCCCTTACTAGGGTAACCCACTTGGGGACTAAGCTGCCATATATCTGTACAGGGGTTCTAGGTTATCTCCATGCATGGTCCTTGTTTGGAGTATCAGTCTTAGAATAGACCCATGGGCCCAGATTTCTTGGTTCTGTTGCTCTCCTTGGGGAGCTCCTGACCCCTCCAGATCTTTCTATCTCCCTCTTCTTTCATAAGATTCCTTGCACTCTGCCTAAAGTTTGGGTATGAGTCTCAGCATCTGCTTTGATATCCTGCTGAGTAGAGTCTTTCAGAGGCCCTCTGTGGTAGGCTCCTGTCCTGTTACTTGTTTTCTCCCTCTTCTGATGTCCATCCCATCCCATTTGCCTTTCTGAATGAGGACTGATCATCTTACTGTGGGTCCTCCTTTTTGCTTAGTTTCTTTAGATGTACACATTTTAGTATGTTTATCCTATATTATATGTCTATTACCCACTTATAAGTGAGTATATACCATGTGTGTGTTTCTGCCTCTGGGATACCTCACTCAGGATGAACTTTTCTAGCTCCCACCATTTGCCTGCAAATTTCATGATTATCTTGTTTTTAATTGCTGAGTAGTATTCCATTATGTAAATATACCACAATTTCCGTATTCATTCCTCAGTTGAGGGACATCTGGATTGTTTCCAGAGTCTCGCTATTATGAATTAAGCTGCTATGAACATGGCTGAGCAAATGTCCTTGTTGTATACTTGAGCATATTTTTGATATATGCCTAGGAGTGGTATAGCTGGATCTTGAGGTAACACTATTCCTAACTGTCTAAGAAAATACCAGATTGATTTCCAAAGTGATTGTACAAATTTACATTCCCACCAGCAGGAGGAGGGTTCCCCTTTCTCCACATCCTCTCCAGCACGTTTTGTCACTTGAGTTTTTGATCTTAGCCATTCTGAGGGGTTTAAGGTGAAATTTCAGGGTTGTTTTGATTTGCATTTACTTGATGACTAAGGAGATTAAGCATTTCTGTAAGCGTTTCTCTGCCATTAGATATTCCTCTGTTGAGAATTGTCTTTTTAGTTCTGAACCCTATTTTTATAATTGGATTACTTGATTTGTTGCTGTTTAACTTCTTGAGTTCTTTATGTACTCTGTATATTAGCCCTCTGTCAGATAAACGGTTGGTGAAGATCTTTTCCCAGCCTGTAGGCTGTCATTTTGTTCTGATGACAGTGTTCTTTGCTTTACAGAAGCTTTTCAGTTTCATGAGGTTCCATTTATTGATTGTTGATCTTAGAGTCTGTGCTGTTGGTGTTCTGTTCAGGAAGTTGTCTCCTATGCCAAAGAGTTCAAGGCTCTTCCCCACTTTTTCTTCTAACAGATTTAGTGTGTCTGGTTTTATGTTGAGGTCTTTGCTCCACTTGGACGTTAGTTTTGTGCAGGGTGCTAAATATGGATCTATTTGCATTTTTCTACATGTAGACATCCAGCACCATTTGTTGAAGAGGCTATCAGTTTTCCATCGTATGGTTTTGGCTTCTTTGTCAAAAATCAAGTATCCTTAGGTGTGTGTGTTTATTTCTGGGTCTTCAATTTGAATCTGACAAAATTTCTTACTGGCCGTGATTGTTAGATTGTGATTTGCTATTGTAATGAATGTGTATCTGTTCTGATGAAAGAATAAGATTCAATCAGTACTGGTAGACATTTATTTCCTCAGATAATAAAAAAAATGTTTGGTCAAGTGGTTTTCTTAAGTGGCTGCATAGTCCATTGTATTTCATTTGAAGACATATTTCATCACAATTACTGGTATTGATGAACAGATGAGTGGAATGAAGTCCATTGGTGGCTTTCAATATTTATTTGTCATGATCATTAATAAAAAGCATGGTGGTGGGCACCTGTGACCCCAGCACTGGACAAGTAGAGGCAGGAGACAGAGTTTGAAGCCAACCTGGATTACAAAATGGAACCATGTCTTAAAACCAAACCAATCAAAATTATAAGTACCATATTGTCATTCCTAACTTCTCTTCATCATAACATGTATGGATATGAAAATAGTAGAAGGGGTTATGCTATCAAGAAAGATAAACCAAAAGAATAGATTAGAACAAGAATACGGGTAGGTGTGGTTCCTTTTGATGAAGATATGAGATTGAAAAACTAAGAAATTAATATATTTTATTCATTTACAAGAGAACCTAGTATGGAATTTTTTTGTCTTAAAATATTAGTACTTATTTCATCTTGTTATTTAAATTAAACATCAAGTCATTACAAGTTAAGTTTGTGAATAAATCAGGAATGTACTAATGGAGAAGAGATTAATCTGGGTCAGAGCAATATGCCTCCTCCAAAACAATAAATACAAGGAGCAATGAAAATATTTACTATGAAATCTCCAATTATTATTATCAGTTTTTGGCTTAGTTATCTTTCTTTTTGTGTGACAAAATAACCTAACAAAGGCCCTGATAAAAGTACTTGTCACACAAATTTAACAACTTGAATTTGATCGCTGAAAGGAGAGAACTCCCAAAAGCTGTCCTCTTACTTCCATGCATGTGCCTTACCCCCACCACAATAATAATGATAATATTAATAAACAAAATATTTTAAAAGAACACATCCTGGCAGAAGCAACCTGAAAGAAAAGGGTTTTCTTTTGGCTCATAGTTCCAGAAGGATGCCATTATCACAGCTGAGAGAGCACAGAAGTGTAAAGAAAGGTTTGGTGACAGATGCTGGCGGCTGGCTGGTCACAGTGCACACACACTTAGGAAGAAGGAGAAAACAGGGAATGAGGCTAAGCTGTGAAGCTGTGGGCCTTCTCCCCAGTGACTCTCTTCTTCCAGTCAGGTACTGCCTGGAAACGTGCCATAGTCTTCCTGAATACCTCCGACTGGAGAACAGGTGTTCTAACATCTGAACCTGTGGAGGGCACCTCTTCTTCAAACCACAGCAGTTTTTCTTTTAATATTGTCAAATAATAATCAATGGTTTCACAGCAAAAAAAAAAAAAAAAAAAAAAAAAAAAAAAAAAAAAAAAAAAAAAAAAAAAAAAAAAAAAAAAAAAAAAAAAAAAAAAAAAAAAAAAAAAAAAAAAAAAAAAAAAAAAAAAAAAAAAAAAAAAAAAAAAAAAAAAAAAAAAAAAAAA
>NW_026596962.1:6542798-6558226 GCF_907164565.1 Psammomys obesus | reverse complement strand
AAAAAAAAAAAAAAAACAAAAACAAAAAACAAAAACAAATAAGTGCTGTTCATTTTGGATGTGAACCTTGCACTAGTTACTGTGGCTTGTACATTATTTGCATCATTCAGAAGTTCACATGTTGGAAGCTTGATCCCTGGTATGTTGGTGTGGAAGTGCTGGGACTTTTAAAACATGGAGTGTCCTGATACTACATGAGGTCACCGGGGTTGCCACCCTTATAACGAATTAAGATACGCATTTAAGACCCTTGTTAGTTCCCATGAAAGTAAACTTTACAGAAAGAGCAAGCCTACACTATGACTCATCTTGGTTCCCTATTGTGGTGGTGGCATCTGCTCTAAGATCCTCATTGCAGGCTGAGCATATCTTTGGTGTTCAGCCTCCTAAAGACTGAGAAAATTTACTCATTTTCTAAAAAGCACATGGACTAAAATTTTGTGACAATGATAGAAAAACAATGAGACACTATGTTAAAGAATAAACCAACATTTTGAAAACAAATAATACTAAGATAAGATGCTACAGATAGGTGAACCCATGCACCTGTTGCTTGCTTAGAATTTCTACTCATTTTCAAGCCTCCCATCCTTTGGTTGGGGCATAGCTAACACCAGCATACACATGTACATTCTGGTTTTGTCACTTTTAGCTGCATGATACTGGGAAAGTTATTAAACTTCTTTATGACTTAATTTTCATCTATAAAGTTAAGCTTATTAATTAATAGCTACTACACTATAAATGATCCCAAACTTAGTGGTTATGTTAATTATTCTCCCTCACTGTGACATAATCCCTAACGGGAACAACTGTAAGGAGGAAGGACTTATTTTGGTTCATGGTAGTTGCAATATAGTCCTTATGTCCAGGAATTGTTGGTGACTAGTGGCATAGCATCAGGAGCCCTGAGCACAGCTGGTCCATGTCACAGCTGCTGAGAGAAAGCAGAGGGCCAGATGGGAACAGCACTGGCCTATGACCCTCAATGCTTGCACCTCTTACCCTACCTCTGCCAGCGAGGCTCCATGTCCAGAAGTGCCACGCTAAATAGTGCCACCAGCTGAAGTCTAAGTGTCCAGATGCATGAGCTTGCAGGACACATTTCACATTCGGGCCACACAGGGGATTAAGACAGGAATTTGTCATTTCACAGCTTCTTTGAGTAATGAATGCAGAAGTAACTTCCTGAGTCAGGCCCCAGTGTTTCCTTATTCAGCTTTTAGTTTCTACTCAGATCTTTAACTAAATGGATGGTGCCACTCTATGATAGAAAGAGCGATTTTCTTTTCTCCTCCTACAATCCACTGTCCACCACATACATAAACACTTTCATAAACACCCAAAAGTTCTGTACTACCTGCCCCAGTCAAAGTGACTCAAGGAGTTAACGATTATAATCATCTTTCATGATGTCCAAAAAAACATGACTGTGCCTTCCATAAACAGTGGCTAGCATAAATAGAATCCAACATATACACGGTGAACTGAAAAAGAAACGCTCGATTTTCAACTTTATGGTTAGTATATTTATTTATTCGTTTTCAGAGAAAAGTGGTTGAGGTGAGGCACTATGCAGTGACAATACGCAAATGTCTATTAAGAAAGAACTGTTACTTCCTAGGGCTGTTTCACTGAACAATTGCAGGCACAAATGCTTCCACTCCGAAAAGCTCCCTCTGAGGAGGTCCTCAAGTGTCTCATGCATTATCAAGTTAAAAAAATCTCTCATTACTTGTAAGATTTATAAAATCCTTGTTCACTGCAATATCAAACGCGGTACGCTGCAAGTGTAGCTCAGTGGGAAGAGCACCCCGCTGGCATGCCAGAGGCCTCCGGTATGGCCTTCAGCCTACTTTAAGGGGGCAGTGAAACACAGTTCTGCGTGTAATGATACTTGCCACTCTTACATTAGCTATTGTCTCAGAGCAACACAACGTTAGATCTGTCCTCCTCTGGTGGGACGGAAACATGGTTCAGATATTTAAAAGTACTTACCATTCTTGCAGAAGACCAAAGTCCAGTTCCCAGAACCCATAGTGTGTTGCTCATGACCACCTGTAACTACAGCAACATGGGATCTCACACCTTTTTCTGACCTCTGCAGGTACCTCCACACATATGGCATCTTTAAAAATTTTTAATAATAATAATAATAATAGTAACAATAACAAATAAAACCCTCAGAACAATCATTCTAAAGAACCTAAATTTCTTTTCTTTTTAATGAGCTTATGGTTTGGGGGTGGGGCTTAGCTAAGTAACTTGACCATTCTTTTTGTCTATGTATGCCACTGATTTAAGCCAGTGCTCTGATGTGTACCAACAGAAAAGAAACAGCTGATGAGCTCCAAGTTCTTACACATCCTCTGACACTTGGAACCTGATGTTGATCTGCTCTCTTGCTTGTCCTAACAAATCTGAACTTAGCAGTAGATTTCTTTCTTAGACATTATGGCCCATGTGCAGAGATGGCCTATTGCATTATGAGAGAGGAACTATTGCTACAGACTAAGGCAGTCTGACAGGAGGCTTTGTTTTACTCAAGCAGCAAGGGCAGTCCATGTCTCTGTCTGGTCTTCTTAAATCACCTTATCACTTGGCATCAGGGAGGAGGGAAACCCCTTTTCTCCATCAGTGAGAGATGATATGTGTACCCTGAAGCTAGGTGGTTGAGCTAGCTCAGGCAGAACAGGTGTTGAAGCACCCTAATGAAGCTCTGGCAAGGACTGTCTAGAACTTAATGCAAAGGTACTTAGTATCTATTGTTCTGAGACTCAGACAAAACTCTGAGCCAAGAAGACATGAAATGAGTCCTGGCAGGGAACATCCCTGAGTGGAAACTGAGTTGCATTTCTTTCAAAGAATTCTTTCTGAGCTCAAGACTTTTGGCCAGCTGAGATAAAGATGTGACTCAGGACAGGAAATGTACACATGCCATTTATAAGGCATTTGCATTACTACAAGATGAAAAACTCAAATGACCAGCATTTCTGTTAGAAGAGGGAATGGCAGCTATGGGCTCAGCAAAAGAGCAACCATGAGAATGCCCTTCTTCCAGGAGCTTTATAAGGAAAGAGGACCTCGTGGTCATGGAAGCTATGATGGGGCTTTGAGGGAGGACAACACTAAAAAGGACAGTCCATCATATCAGAGACACCATGTTGAGGCCTTTAGGGGAAAGATAGGCTTCCACTTAAAACTTGAAAAGGAACATCAGTACAAGAGAAAGCCTCGCTGGGTGTGATGGTGCATGCCTATAATTCTAGCACTTGGGAGGCAGAGGCAGGAGAATCTCTGTGAGGTCAAGGCCAGCCTGGTCTACAAAGTGAGTCCAGGACAGCCAGGGATCTGTTACTCAGAGAAACCGTGTCTCAAAAAAGCAAAGAGAGAGAGAGACAGAGACAGAGACTGAGACAGAGAGACAGAGACAGATAGCCTCTCTGGATAGGATGGCATGAGCAAACCCAAAGGAGAGACTTCGAGTAATCCCCCAAACAAAGGAATGTGTCTGACTTTTACATCCTGTCAGGGGTAATGGGAAGTTCTATACTATGGAATTTAGTTCAACATAGCGTAGAGTATGGAGGTGCCAGGCACAGCCTAAATCAGTGGCTATTAGGCCATAGGACAACATGGCTTCTTGACTCTCTGTCCTAGAGAAAGAGAGCTACAGGGATGCACAGCCTGATTTCTTCAGGCTATGTACTATGACTACCTAGAGTGATCAACACCTTAAAAGCCCATGAGTTAGTGTTTTTATGGAACATAAATCAGATACTTATAACAGATGTTTGTTAATGGAAGAGAGTAAAATAAGGTCAATATGATACACTTTCAGCCTCAGTGCTTTAACAATCTACGATGGAGCCTTGGATCTCACTACTTATATTCTATATACTTGCTCTGGGATGTACATGAGTGAAGCTGAAGCATTACAGAAAGACTTGGATAACTAAGGGGACACAGGAAGGAAAATGAGCCCCCTCACCTGCCTGCCAGCACGTGGGGAGGCAGAGCCAGGCAGATCTCTGTGAGTTCAAGGCCAGCCTGGTCTACAAAGCAAGCCTAGGACAGCCAAAGCTACACAGAGAAATCCTCTCTCAAACAAGCAAACAAACAACCAAACAACAACAACAATAATATGAAGAGCAATAAAGTAAGACATTCAACATCAGCCTCTGACCCTTATACACACATGCACATTTATGTACAGATCCCTCCAACACACACTTACTCACACACATAAAGAAAGAGAGAGAGACAGAGAACAATGAACAATGAACAACTAGATATGAGTAAGACTGGCCTTTCTCCTCCCTCAGCTATAAACCCTCACTTTTCCAATGATATCACCAGGAAATCAGTTTCTAGTAAAGAAGGTATCCTAAACTCCCTTGTGTGACCTTTGTGATCCATGTCTTCACCTTGGTCAGATTGTAATCCTGTCCCAAGCACCTGAAGAACCATCCTATGATCTCATTTACTACAAAGAGAGGGGTAAAAAGAGAAAAAAGTTATTGACAACATTCTGAGATGCAACTTTAGAAGCTACAAAGAAAAACACGTCTATACACACATATATGTGTGCACACATAGGCACACTACTGCTGAGTTACTTGGGTGTGACACTCTCGAGAAACCCACACTCTTACTTGGGTGAACACCATCCTTTCCCAATGTCACTCTTTCTATTATCCCCAAGCTTAAAACTATCTGGACTCTTCGTCTCATTAATCTCCAACTGTGCTTCACACTGGCAGTTCCAAAATTCTTTCCTATAGCAGTGACTCCCAGCGTTGTCTGAATGGCGGTGTCTGTAAGGAGCTCCCAGGGCTGCAGCAGGCCGTGCTATGGCGCTGTGTCTCCAGCCCATGCCCTCGTGTGGTGCCACATTGTTTCAAAGCCTTCCCCTGAAGGTGTGTTTCTTTCACTGAGGTGAGCCTAGCTTCCAATCAGATGAGTTTATGTACACATATAGAGATAAATAAGCACACAAGATAAAATTTCTGCTTAATAAACTAGAGCTCTGCGTCATACTGATTTGTCAGTCCGGAGCTCAGGATCTGCTTCTTCCATTTGGGGCATCCAGACACCAATGCCTACATGTGCTGGGCTCTAAGGAATGAAGCTTAGCTGGAAGGAGGGTAGGCCTGTCTGTAGCATCCCAATTCGTCAGTGGGGAGGGGGTATTGCTATCTCCACCCGTTCAGCGACACAGCTCTTGCAGTGATGCAGCTCTCTTTATTGGGGGAGTAAGGGGTATATGAACGTTGGGGAAGTGGTAGGGTTTTAGCGTGAGTGAACTTCGTTGGCTGGGAATCCTTCATTTGCATGGAGAGGAATTCCGGTTGCTAAGATAAGGTGCCTATCTGGACAATTGCGAGGGTGAAGGCAGAAAGACTATGTGCACCAGGACACTCAGGCACAGAATAGGGAGGAATGGATCCCTACTCCTGCCAGTCTCAAGATTGAGATTTTGTGGGTTTGACACATCTTGACCTTACTCTTACCTTATGCCCTCCACCGCCTACCCGCCCCAGGTCTTAGTCTGTGTGTTCCACACTGACTCATCTTGAATTTCTTTTCTGTGAGCTCCACCTGAGTAAAGGTCTCTGAAAAGAACTCAAAGTGTTGCAGCTCTTCCTATGGCTCACATCCACCGCCATTGGTATCGTAATGAAGTTTAAACCTACCTCATCTCATGGACACCTCCCATTATGTGGGAGATACAGACATTAATAAGTTCATTTTTCTCTTGTGAATCTCTTTTGTTACAGGGACCCAGTCTATGGTAATATATATTCTTCTTAGTTATAAGAAAGTCATATTTCTTTCTCTACACCACTCTATGAGTTCATAACTTTGAATTAATAGCCCGTGACAAAATAAAGTGAGAAAAGACTTAGATGCCAACAAACTAAACTTCATGTGGGACACTCACGGTCCTTTTCTCATCTTGGCTCCGACAGTTCCAAGCCCAGCGTGGGCCAGCCTCAGCACTCCTGTTAAGTCAAGTTGTGTAGAATCTCCATTCCTTATATCTCACCACGTTTGATATCTGATCAGTTTCCTCAGTCTCCCTGTCCCTGCTGTCCTCTAGGTGATGCCTGCTCTTGTTTGCCTGCCTTCAACAAGGAGCCAATAGGTTGGCTTAGCTAGAATCCCAGTTGCCCTTGAGGTTTCCACTTAGAAATTTTGCATCCACTGCCCACAGATGCTCTGCAGCTGTGTGTCTCTAATGACCTAGTAACTACCATGTGTTTGGAATGGAGCCTACAATGTGCTCCTGTCTTGAATAAAACCCACTTGCCATTTGCTAATGATCTGATTGGTTGTGTGCCCTCTGAATTCACATGCTGAAATCCTTACCATGCTGGTAACTGAATGTTGGGGAGATGACTGGACTGTGAAGGACCTGCTTGAGTGGAGTTAATGCCCCAATAAAGGAGACCTCAGGAATTACATAGTCTTGCCTTTGAAGATGGCTCTCCATGAACTAAAAGGGGATCTAAGCGCTTACTGGAATCTTAATCTTGGACATCCAGCATTTAGAACTGTAAGAGGTAAATGTTTGTTGCTTAAGTGAAACAGGGTTCATAGTGTTTTGTTATAATTGAATAGATGGACACAGCTTGAATTACAGTTGGTTTCTGGCTTTCTTTAATGTTAGAAATTAGGATTTTGTTGTTGTTTGTTTTTGTTTTAAAATGGAGTGTCACCATTTTTAAAGCCTTGAACTCCCGGGCTCAGGCCAAACTTCTGCTTCAGTCTTGAATCAGCTGAGACTATGGGCAAGAACTAAGTTCTTAAAATGTGATTAACCTTGAACATATGTTCTTTCTAATCTAAAGTCTTACTGACGCACCAGAAGCTGGTGTTTGTGATATTTTAAATATGCCTTTAGATAAATAACAAAATATATCTCATTTACAACCATGTGTTATAAGGTTTGTTAAAGAATGACTAACTTATAAGCAACTCAAAAGTTTGGCAAACTTGATGACAGTAACTTAATTAGTTCCATATATACTCTACAAATAAATTACTCACACAGATTCATTCTCATTCACAAATTGACAATACTTTTCTAAGCACATCTGGGGATTTTCTAAATAGAAATAATGAGGACACTATAAAGAAAATTTGTTGTCAGTCTTTTCTACTGTGCATTTGGTGTCATTCAAAGATAGAATTTTCATGTTTATGCCTTAGAACAAATGCAATGACATCATTAAATCATTCATTTATCCAACAATGGACTCTCACCCTGCCTCATGCACAATGTACTTTCAAGTGCTGAAGGAGCAGTGATGGAGGTGAAGCCTCTGCCTTTCTGAATTTTAAGGGTTCAGAAAAAAATGATGTTTAGTAGGTAATCATGTGAAAAAATCGCCTGGCTACATTCACAGGCAAGTTCATGAAGGAGTAATAAAGATGGTTTCATTTATTAAAGATTTATGAGAACCCCAGTGTGTGTTAAATACACTATATAATACTTAGGTCTATCACCAAACTTATGAAATAAGAGCATTATAAGTGTTGACAGATTTTAACAACCATGTCTAGGCTGAGTTGTTAGTGTATGTCTTTGATTGTTGCCAATCCGTATCATCCAGTTTTAGGGAAGATCTTGTTTGTTAGTTTAGGGGGGGGGGGGAAGCTGATTAAATTACTCATTCACCTCCATCCTTTAAGTTCTATATGACCACTCTAGCCTGTCTGCCACAAGCATTCTCTTGTGGTTCAGGACACAATAATCTAATTTATGACAACTTACTATGCCGAGGACTTTGAACTGAAGGCGTTTGGAAGGGCCCCAGATCAAGTTATCTCTGCTTTCCTGTCTCCTGTCCTAGCTCTACCCTCAGATAAACCATAGAAACGACTCTGTTCCTATCATGAGTCATAGAAACTAGAATCTCCCTTCCTCAAAGCAAGCCATAAACCTGGAAAAGTTTACTTTCTCTCTTCTCCTTGATTTTGGGAAGACCCTCATCCCAGAGGGATAAATTAGAGAGGAATGCCACACAGAAAGGCCAAGAAGGTGATGAAAAGCAGCCCTTTCCTCTGGGTATCTCCATGTCAGCCTGTGACCCTTGCCTCAGTACCCTTTGCCTAATACATTTCTGAATACGCAATTCTGTCTACTCTTAATCACACTGAAGCACAGAAACAGTTTTCTTTCGGGTCTTTGAGTCTATATCTCTGAATCTTCCTGTGCCACATAAAACCTTGATTAAATAAATGTGTTATGCTTTTTTTTTTTTTTTTTTTGCTTATTTTCCTGATATTTTTATAGGAATGTCATACAGGACTCTTATTATATGTGAAGGAATGTATTATATCTTTCATTGTTACACTATAATTTAGCCATAATGCCTCCTGCTTCTGATATTTCTCTTTAGTAATTTATATGTACTGGCCTCACTTTCTCTTTGACTACAAATCCCACTGTCCTTGTGTTTGGAGTGGAGCTCAACTCTGTAATAAGGTCTCTTTTCTTCTTGAATAGAATCTCCTTTTTGTAACTTTAATGCACTACTCTGGTTTTCTTTAACACTGTAATGAATTTCCATTTTCTGACTGGCTCTATGTCTTTGCCATCCTAAGGCTCAGAAATCACTATCCCAAAGTGACATTTTGGTATGACAGATGTTTCAAATAAAGAAGCATCAAGGCCTTATCTGATCATATTCTTCTCCATCTCTACCTACATCTTCTCTTTTCCTCTCTAAAACACAGACGTTTTACTGTATTTAAAGAACATGAAGCACCTTGGGTATTTTGACTTATGGGGTCAATGGGGCTCTTATAATACATTCTGAGCTTCTCAATTTTGTTTTGCTTTAAATAAAGTTTTATTTTATTTTTTTACTGCTTTAATTGTTTTGTATTTATTTTTCCACTTGTAGCTATGTGTGCATGTGTGTATCTGTGTGTGAGTGCAGGAGCTCATAGAATCTGAAAGATGGTGTCAGATCTCTTGAAGTTAGCACTATAGGAAGTTGTGAGCAGCTTGAATGGGGTCTTCTTTCAGAGTAGAATGTGCTCTTGACTGCTGAGCTATTGCTTAGCCCCTCTTTGCTGTAAAGAAAGAAAGAAAATGAAGCAAAAGGACCTGTCAGATATATATACTCATGTATGTGGCTACTAACTCCGTCCTCAGTAGCAGAAGTCATGGTTATACACCAGGCACAGTACACAGAGGGGCTTTGAGTTTGGGTTGAATGCAGAATCTGCATGTGAAATCTGTATTTTACAGAGACCAATAGAATGAACACTCAGTTACATACCACAAAAAATTAACAGAATTTAAATTTTGCTATGCTTAACCCAGAATTTTAAAGAAGACTATAGTACAGATTATCAAAAGTCCTTTTTGTACACCTCTCTGGTGTTCTCTGAGCTGTGTCCCTGAAGATAAAAACCATTGTGAACTTTATGTAGATCCTTCCAGTTCATGCTCATGTATACTTTCTGTATTTGCATGTGCTCATAAAATTTGGTTATTAGTTAACTCTTTCAAACTTGTTGTATAGGTATCATGCTATAAATACTCTCTTGGAACTACTTTGTTACATTAATGATGCCTTCAATGTGAACACAATGAGCAAAGGCATTCTCTTAATCTTTCAGCCACCTCAACTCAGGTAATGCCAGGTTTTTTTTTTTTTTTTTACCTTAACCATAGAAAATAATTTTATAATTATGTATGATTAGTATGAAGTATGGTGGTTTGAATGAGAATGGCCCCAACAGGCTCATAGATTTGGTCACCAGGGAGTGACACCGTTTGAAAGGATTGGAAGGTGTGGTCTTGTTGGAAGAAGTGTGACACTCGAGTTGAGCTTAGAGGTTTCAAAGTCCATGCCAAACCCTGAGTCTCTCTTCCTGCTGTCAGTGAACACGGATGCAGAACTCTCAGCTGCTTCTCTAACACCATGTCTGCCTGCGTGCCACTCTACTTCCTGCCACGATAATGGTCTAAGCCTCTGAAACGGTAAGCAAGCCCCAAATAGATGCTTCCTTTATAAGAGTTCCCTGGTCATGATGTCTCTTCACAGCGATAGGACATTGAATAAGACAAGCATAGATGGAGTTTAATATAATATTTAAAATATAATTTTAAATAAAAAGGTATGTGTATGTGTGTGTGCTTGCTCTCGTGTGTGTGTGTGTGTGTGTGTGTGTGTGTGTGTGTGTGTGTCATATGGCAACTTTGGGGAATTCTAGAGCACTCTAGGCTAGTTGGCGTTGGGCCATTCTCCTGTCTCTGTCTTCTATTTTCCTGGCATTATAGATGCCATTATATTTTGTTTTTACCTAGACTCCATTTATCAAATTTAGATCTCCAGGCTTGTACAGCTAGCACCTTAATACACTGAGCCTTCTCCCCTGGGCCTAAATGACAGCACTTGGGAAGAAAGTAAACACACCCAAGAATGTGGGCATGGACTTCTTAAAGAAGAGTCATAATTGTTTCATATGGTAGCCATTACTGTTTTTCGTGGCTTCTGATCTTAGGTCTCAGAGGATTCCTAAGGGCCCCAAGTGTGCTCATGTAGTGGCTTCTACGCATTGGATAGGATTGCAAGTAATAAGGTAAAATCCTAGGCCATGGGGCCACAGAGCCACAGGGCCACAGAGCCACAGGGCCACAGGGCCACAGGGTCACAGGGGAAGTTAAGATCTTCACTCTAAACAAAGCTTTAGTTTTGTCTTTGAGATTCCCTGAAAATATCTGAGAAAGGAATACGGTCACATATTCTTAGGTAATAAACATGGCTCATTGTTGTTTCAACACCCTTCTCTATGTAAAAGAAGCATTGTGGGGCCGGGAGTGGTACTTCAGCTGGTAGGGTGTGCTTAGTTAGCATCCAGGAAGACAGATACAGGTGGAGTATCAAGGCCATCTTCTACTACAGCAGGCTGGTCTGTATAAGGCTGTTTAAAAGAAAACAAACCAGTACAAACAAACAAAACAACAAAAATAAAAGAAGAATAAAGAAAGGGAGGGAAAGAACTGACTATCTAGCAAAACAAGATTTACTTGGGTCTTCTGGCGGCAGGATGTGTTTATCCGTGTACCCTGTTAGCATGGCTCCTTCCTTCCCATGCGTGAGCTTCCCTGTGCAGCTGCTCAGACTAACTATGACATTCATGGACATGGACCTTGGCTGTCCTGGGTGTAGGTAGGACAAAGATGTCATCTACTACAATACTGACTTGTTTACAGAAAGGCAGAATGGTGGGCTGCCCAGGAAAGAATACATGTCTGTAGCCAGGATGGGGCTTGGAATTCTGCCAAGCACAGAGATAGCAACGGTTTCTTTAGATGCTATTTTTTCTACACTAAGTGGCCCTGTATTATTAATATTGCTATAGCTATTACTTTAATTTAGTGACCCACAGTTTACATTCTAGAGTCACAGATACTTCAGCATTCCAGGTCCTTCCCATAGTAGCCGCCTGACTTAAGAAAGAGAGTGTGTGTGTGTGTGTGTGTGTGTGTGTGTGTGTGTGTTAGAAGTCTCAGTTACCTCATCTGTAATGTGACAGTGATGATAATATTGACTATAGAGAATTACAGTTAAAATCAGACCACCTGATATAGGCAAAAGACCTTAGTGTAACTCCTGAACTACAAAATATTATTACATGGTAATAACAGTAATTTTAAAATAGGCACCAAGTAGGTTTCTATATTATGCAATCATCAAAACTGTCTGGCATAGTTAATATTAGCTATGCTCTTTCTCTCTCTCTCTCTCTCTCTCTCTCTCTCTCTCTTTCTCTAAAGTATCTCTGAGTAGCCCTGGCTGTCCTGGACTTACTTTGTAGACCAGGCTGGATTTGAACTCACAGAGATCTGCTTGCCTCTGCCTCTCTGAGTGCTGGGATTACAGGCATGTGCGACCATGCCCAGCTCACTCTCATTTTAAAAAATCATTTCTTTTATATGCTTAGATTATAACATAATTACATCAGCTTCTTTCCTTCCTCCAAACTTCCCATATCCCACTCCTTGCTCTCTTTCAAATTCATGGCCTCTTTTTTCATTAATTATTAACACACACACACACACACACACACACACACACACACACACACTCTCTCTCTCTTTCTTAAGTCAGGCGGCTACTATGGGAAGGACCTGGAACACACACACAATCCTAAGTACATTAATTCAACCTGCTCAGTCTGTTTATTTTTACTTTTAGGTATGTTTTCAGTGCTGGCCATTTGGTATTGGATAACCAGTTGGTATGTTCTTTCCTGGGGACATGATCTCTCCTGCTCTCATGATCTCTCCTGCTCTCAGCATTTCTTATCTGATTGTAGTTCTTTGAGTGGGGTTGAGGCCTTGTGAACTTTTCCCTGTTTACTGTGATATGTCCATAGTGTCATTCTCATTCAGCTCATGCTTAGGCAGTAATGTTGGTAAGACTATGGATGTAGCTTCTGACATTACTAGGAAACAAAAACGCAGAGCAAACTACCTGATCCTCTGGCTCCATGTCTCTTTCTACCCCTTCTTCTACAACGATCCTGGGTAGATGGCTAGGTTTTTAGTTAGATGGTCTTTGGCTCTTGGAGGGAGCATTGTCAGCCCAGATGAGAAGTTTTCATTTAAATTCTATATGTACATTTATACCAACTCATGTGCATTAGACATGTTTTGGGTAGATAGTTAATAGTACCATTCCTGACGACTTTCTCAGATGTCTTTCCTATTATTTTATTTTCCTTTCTGTCTCCATTTATCTCATTCCCTCTTCCTAAATAGAGTCCCTCCCCCTCTTATCCATTTCCCTCTTCAGATCACACGCACCTTTCTATTTTCCCTCTAGTGTCTCACACTGCCGAAAGGCCCATTTTTACTTTCTTTGTTTCCACAGTTATCCCAGAGAATATCCAACACCCGTCTTTTTGGATCTGGGTTACCTCACTCAGTGCAGTGTTTTCTAGTTCCATCCAAATCTCATGATTTCATTTTTCTTTACAGCTTAATAGTATTCCATAGTGCATATGTACTACGTTTTCATTATTCATTCATTAGTTAAAGGACATTTAGGTTGTTTTAATTCTCTAGTGTAGTAGCAAGGGTTCTGTAGAGCAGTGGTTTTCAGCCTCCCTAATGCTGTGACACTTAGATACATTTTATCATGTTGAGGTGACCCCTAACTATAAAATTATTTTCCTTGCTGCTTCACAACTGTAATTTTGCTACTACTATGAATCATAATGTAAATATCTGATATGATGGATATCTTCTGTGTGAAATGGTCCTTTGACTCCAAAGGGGTCTTGACCCACAGGTTTAAAACGACTGCTCTAGGGTAACAGAACTTATAGAACACATATCTCTCTTTCTCTCTCTCTCTCTCTCATCTATCTATCCATCCATCTATAATCTATCTACTTACCTAGGATAGGTAGAAAATTTATTAGAATGACTTACAGGCTGTGGTCCTGCTAATCCAACAATTGCTGGCTGTGAATGGAAAGTCCGAAGTACTGGACTGAGTCTAGTAGTTTCTCAGTCCACAAGGCTGGATGTCTCAGCATGTCTTTAGTATATGCTGGAGACATGAAGGTTCTCATGCCAATGAAGAAATGGACTTGCTGGCAAGGTAAGGCTGAGCAGGAAAAGAGCAAAAACTTCCTTCTTCCATGTCCTTATGCCCTTACATAGGCTTCCAGCAGAAGGCATATTGTTCCCAGAGTATATCTGGATTAAAGATGTGCGTTTCTACCTCAGAGATCCAGGTTAGAAGTAGATCTTCCCACTTCAAATTAAGTAGGTGTGCCCTCTATTTTAGGGCTTAGTTAATTTTCGAGGTAGTCAAGTTGACAACCAAGAACAGACATCACACTAACTATTTCCATAGATACTGCTATTGGCTGAGCGAGTATCTCTGGAGCAGGACATCAGTTCTTTGGGTAAATGCCAAAGACAACTACTCCCACTTGTTGAGGTAGACACAGAAGTTAAAACTTAGAGACTAGTTTACGCTTACAGAGTTCTAAGAACTGTCCAGACCGACACGGCTGAGGCCTGCGCATACACAGTCCAGGGTCTTGGCCACACTGCTGCTGCTGCTGCTGCTGGCTCTTGGTCTCTACTGCTCAGTAATGGCTTTCTGCCCTTAGGGCAAATTAGGAATCACCATGGGCATGAGACTGAAAAGTTTCCTTCTATTTAATCACCATTAATCTCTTTGGTTATTCGATTTCAGTCTACATTCTTCTACTAACTGAAACCAGACATCTGAATCCAAAGTAAGTTGAACTGGGTTTGCTGGTTCAAGTCTAAGGAGGCTGTCTTGCGAATGGCAAGAGAAAGGAGGGAGGGAAAGAAAGACAGAGAATATGAAATCACTACCAGGGCAACAGTAGTGATAGTGACAGTCTGGTAAGTGACAGATAATTTCAGTGGCACAGCCACACCATCGCATTAGAAAAACTGATTTAACTCTCAAAGATCTCACTTTCTGTATTTACCCAGATTTGGTGTCTGGATGAGCACTTTCTACTGAGCATCCCTGAGATTGTTCCGGTTCCCTGAACCTTACTGTTCTTTATAACAAGTTTATCAAGACACGGCAGGCCTGGAATTCACTCCTGAGGTTCTTCTAATTCGTCTATTCCCCACTCTTATTTCTTTGTATATTTCCCTTTGAAAACACCCATACTAATAAACACTTTTAAAGTTTACACTAATTCTTTTTTTAATTAATTTTTATTAATTACAACTTATTCATTTTGTATTCCCCCATAGCTCCCTCTCTCCTCCCCTCCACCTTTCCTCCCCCTTCTCCACCCATGACCCTCCCCAAGTCCACAGATAGGGGAGGTCCTCCTCTCTTTCCTTCTGATCCTAGTCTATCATGTCTCATCAGGAGTGGCTGCATTGTCTTCCTCTGTGTCCTGGTAAGGCTTCTCCCCCCTCAGTGGGAGGAAGTTTACACTAATTCTAAACTAGATTTTAATAATATGTATTCTGTCACTTAGTTTAGATGCCAATATTTTTTTCAATTGCTCACCGTTATAGAAAAAATAAATTCCCGTTGGTCTACTCATGGACAGTAATAAAACTTTCTTGGTCTGCTATACATTAGAAGCATATTTTGTTAATATGTTTTTAAAAAAGTGAGTTAAGTTGCCGAAACCTAAACACACACACACACACACACACACACACACACACACACACGGCAAATGACTTCACAGAGGTTAGAAGACTTGAAAGAAGGGCTAAGGATAGTTTTCCTAAGCTGTCCTTCAAGCCAGAGTAAGTGCAGGAAGGTTTTCCCACTCTCCCACTCTCGGCTCAGCCTGGACAGAGCACAGCAGGCCTGGGCATCCCGGAGCCTCGCAGCCCCGCGGCCCGGCCCCGCCCCCCGCGGCCCGGCCCCGCCCCC
>NW_026596962.1:6507363-6542398 GCF_907164565.1 Psammomys obesus | reverse complement strand
GCCGGGCCGGCCGGGGCTCCCGCAGCGGGACGGCGGGGTCGGCGCGGGCCGGGGCGGCCTCCCGGAGCCGAGGGGCCGAGCGGGGCCAGGCCGGGGCCGCGGAGGCCGCGGCGTTTGCCCGGCCCGGGTGGCGCTCAGGCCCTCGTTAGCTACTGGAGTTGGCAACTTCAGGTACGCACCATTGTGGCCCCGAGCAGCACCGGAGGTGTTTCCCAGAGCAGGGCCTGGCCCCAACTTGGAGGAGTTGTGTGTGCCAACTTCGTGTGTAGTCAGAACGCGATGTGGGGTTCTCATCCCCACTTTTTGCAATTGGAGGCCGGTGAGACGGAGGTGGAACTCGGGCTTCCGGTGAGGAGATCGTGTTGAATTCTTGTGGGGCTTACTAAGGCAGCATGCTGCCATGCCCGAGGACCGTGCACTGTACCGGTTACAATTATAATGTGAACTAGTGCATGAGAGACTTCCCAGATGCAGTTTTAATTTACAGTGTTCCTTGGAATAAAGATAAGCTTGTAATCAAACAAAGGTAAACCCTGCCTATGCGAAGATGAAGTATCAGCCACAGTAGGCAGCAGTTTACTTCAGGGTTTACTTGAGCAAAACCACACCAACTCCCACAGCGTGGAATCCCCATAGTTTACTTGAATGAATGAATTTCACTTGGACTGTTCGGTGTTGTGAAGGCTGGGAAGAACACGACTGTCATTGCTTACAGCTATTACAGATTAAATACAGAGAGGTAGCATGTAGCCTGTAGCTTTCTTCTGCTCTGGTTTCTCCCCAGTGCTGCATGTATGGATGTGGGAAAAAAGATTTAGGATCCATCCCTGCTCCAGGGAAATAGTCCCCTAAACCTTTTGGTGCCTGATCCTTGTTTCTGGGTAGTGGGCTTCGTCAGGGATCTTAGGTGAGGATCCAGGGCTGGGCCACGGGATCTGCCAAGTTATGTACCTGGACCTGGAGCTTTTCTCTTCAAAGCATCTGTAAGGTAACATTTCGCCTCTCTTTAAAGATACTACTTCTGTTTCCCTATATCTTTTAAGACTCCTCCGAATTGGTCCCTGGCCCCGCTCCTTCCCCTTCTGACCATGGAAACTCAAACACTGTCTCCCTCAGGCAGTCATCTGAGTGTCCTGCCTTGTTAGGACACCTGCAGGGAGTGGCAAGGCAGGGGTTTGGGTGCCAGCTTAAGCACCGGGTGTGGTGTGGAAAAAAACGCTGCTGTGCCAATTGGATTCCAAGCCATTTACCTTCCATGCTCCTCTCCCGCCTTGTTTTGGAATGGATAAGCCCAGTTTTTAAGAGCTGTTTCAGAGAACAGAAACCAAGTGACCTTCTTGTGTAACTTCACTCCGCAGAGAAACTCGGCTTTTTCCTTTTTTTAAAAAAACCACCGTGGACAGTTTTAGGAAACCTTGTGTTACTAAGAGAGCCTTTTATTTTGCTTATTGAGTTAATTGTGTGAAAATCAGGAAGTACACTGAAAGGTGGCAAAGCCTTTATGTCCAGTTCTTCCTTCTTGGTGGTCTCTGTCATTCTCAAGAACATGTGTTCAGAAGGAATGTGTGCACGGCCGCTGGGAATGTGCCGCCTCTCTTGTGACCTCTCACAGTTGTACAGGTGGCACTCATGTTTGTGGTACCTATATACTTTTTAGAATTACTGTTCTCATGAGGAATCAGTGTGACTTTCTTAAATGGCTGTTTTGTTGACGTGATGTGCTTTAGGGTGTCCATTTACCAGCATATTGTGGTCTTGAACAGGCTTTGGATCTCTTGAGTCTTCCTTAGATGTATCTAAATCCATCTCACAGTTAGAGTAAGCATATATTTTATTTGAAGTAAATCCAGACTCTTAATTGGACTACAGGGTTTCTAATAGGTTTGTGTTAATCTTCATCACGGGTCATACCCTGGCGCTTCTATTCCTCAGCATTCCAAACTGCTTTCCAACACCAGCCTTAGTACAGTGGTTCTGCTAGCCCACAGTGTCCATCTGGCTGCTTTTGTGGGAGGGTTATACTCAGGCCTTACTGCCACTGTCCATACCTCAGAAAACCTTCCTAAGTATCTTATGGCTCTTAAAGTAACGAATTGGCATGTTTCCTTTAGACATTGTTGTTTCATCATCCTTTCTGATCTGTTCTCATACAGGCTCCAGGAGGGTATTATGCCTGCCATCATCCCTCATCCCTTCCCTCTTTGTGTCCCCAACATGTTCATGGAACTTGGCCAGTCTCCCCTTTTTGTCTTTAACACATCCTGTGGAACTTGCGCGCTGTGCAGGGACCTGCTGTACAGAAGTGTATGTAGTTCTCTTCACATTAAAGACAGGTTCATTAGCTAGCCTTTGGTATAGTATACTGTGTCCTTGTTCAAGGTGCTCTGCTCAGGTGAATAAATCATAACACTAATAAAATCGAAAGACTTGTATCCACATGACCCAGATGCCCTTCACAAAGAGAACCATTTCCCGGTGGAGCCAGACCAGGTTATGGCACAGATGAGATCTGCCTCACTTTTGTAAGTGTTGTTACTTGTCAGTGTGGAAAGTAAGTGTTCTGGAGCACATTTCCTCACTGTTCCTTTACACAGCTTAGTGAAATCAAGCCTCACTTATCCAGAACCTCTTGGCAGCCTCAGTTTTAAACAAATCAAGCAAGAAGGAAAAACCAATTTTGAATTAGACATGCCAGACAATTAGAAGACTGATTGCAGCAGTCTCTCACAGGGATACAAATCTAGATTGAATTTTAACATGTTTGATTTTGTAGAATAGCTTTTTAAAAAAAGTTTTGTTTGTTTTATCTGTGAAATATTAGTTTCTGGGAGTTGAGATGAAAAATGGAGACAGTGCATGTACTATGTTGGGGCTTAGAATATGGCGAGTGATAACAGTAGTAATTAGTTTAAAATGTGCTCTGGCTGGTCAAGAGGAACCAGCACTGTCTCCACATGATGCAAACCTTGTTGAAGAAGTCCAATGTGGAAAAGGGTGTAAGACACCGTGACAAGGGGAAGGGCCATGGCAGGGGAAAGCGACTGGGTGACTGGTAGTGTGCAAGCAGCTAGGATGTGTGTGTGTTGGGGGTCCACCGGCCATAGTGTGCGTGCCATTAGAGCTTGACTTAGGAACTCCGTATTGGTTGGTGTGAGTCTCCTTGGCATGTGGTGTGAAGGTGTCGTACTCCTCTTTACAGCCACCACACTAACGTATTGTTTTAAAATTAGAGAAAAGATTTTGAAGACAGTTGTAATGATTATCTATTTTTCCACAGCCAACTCTTGGTTGTTAGAGAAAAAAAGAAAGAAGTGAGGGTATATAAGATGTCACTGAAGACCTTATGGCAGACAGTAATATTAATATCATCGGTGGATCCTAAGGGCGTCAATGCCATCCTGAAGTTTTAAACAGGTGAACTTCTTGGTTGCATCGTGCATTTCTGTATAGATTGTATTTAATGTGTGAACTTGTGTTTAAAGTATCTCCTTACAAGGATAGAGGTATGTGTGGCTTCTATTAGATTTTTACTAAAAAATTTAATAACTTAGTTTTGGTCTTTGTAATTACAAGAGTAAGCTTGGTCTACTGAGTCCATCAGAAAGCCAGCTCTTTGCTCCTGTGACCCTAGTGTGAGTAGTGTACCAGATGGATGAAGTAGCGTGGCTAACACACTTAGATTAAGATGAGTTCTCATTGGTGGATGACCATTTTGCCTTGGATTACTTTCCTTGTGTAAATCCTGTTTTGATGTTTATAATGTATTATTCTGAAAGTTTAGCTGTTCTTGTTTGTTTGTTTTCCAGATATGGTTTCTCTGTGTGACCTGTCTTGGAACTCACTTTATAGATCCACCTGCCTCTGCTTCCTAAGAGCTGGGATTAAAGGCACGTGTCACCATGCCTAGCAATCTTTATTGTTAATTGAAATATTACCTTCTTCAGTGAGTCACTTGTCTGTTGGCATTCTTTTTAAGGGGAAGAAAACATATTTAGGGAGTGTTACCAAATATCACAGACTGGCAGAGTATATAAACAAGTAGGAAGTATCTAGATTTTTGTGCTTTTATACATCTGTAAAATTGTTGTAATTTCAGGCTAACAGGAGATCAACAGATTATAGTCAGATTTCATCCTTTTACAGATGAATGAATCAATCAATCAGTCAATTCAGACTAGCGTAGTTATGTAGTGAGCCTAGTTGCCACATTTCTAGAGGGTTTCAGCATGGGATCTCATCATACAACTCTTGCAGTTGATGCCAGCTGTTTAACCCTGCAGTTCAGTCATTTGTACTTCCGTCATCATGAGCAGTTGTCTGGGTTAGACTAGGGAGCTATAGAAGCAGGGA
The DNA here is from genome assembly GCF_907164565.1 of Psammomys obesus. NCBI lineage: Eukaryota > Metazoa > Chordata > Mammalia > Rodentia > Muridae > Psammomys > Psammomys obesus. The sequence goes on along the minus strand of NW_026596962.1, from coordinate 6,538,048 downwards.
CAGAGAACCTGTCAGTCTGGAAGTTTTTTCTCAAGTGTTCCTTCTTCAGTTGTGAAACTCAGAGTCATAGGAATGTTCTGACCAGTGAGGAGGTGGTACTGTTGTTTTTTGTCTTGTGTGTCAGAAAATGCTTGCTCTGAATATTTGGTTTATAGTATGGATGTGTATAGCGTTTTAGATACTGTTTACTTAGGAGAAATAGGTTATGTGGTAGTGATGGATTAATCCTAAAATCTCAGTGTGTTATGAATGGTGAAGGCTGACTTTTGCTTTTCCAGTCTTTGGAGAGGTGGGTTCCCTGTGACGTCTTGTGGATCTGTGTGCTCTTCTGTGACGTCTGCCCCTCGGCCTCTGGCAAGTGGAGAGGAAGGCAGGTTACGCACTGCTAATCTGCTCTCCGGAACCCAGCATATGGGATTGCAGAAATGCTGGGGAATGTGGAAGGTTCAGAGAGCGCTACTGAGCTCTTGGGTGGTCTTGGAGGTTTGAAAGCATTGCCCATTGTCACATGTCCTTCCCTGTTACCTTGGGCTAGCTACCACTTGTTTATAGCAGTGTGTTTCTAGAACTTTTTTGTAGCTTTTGTATTATCTATTAAATATTAAAGCTTCACAATGGTATGCCTCATTATTATTCTTTTATTCTTAAATTATATCCCATTGTTTTTAAACTTGTCCTCTTTAGTTCTAGGAAAGACTAAACTTTCCATTGTAATTTCGTTCCGCTCGTTTTTGTTTGTTTTTTTGTTTTCTTTTTTTGTTTATACTTCTCTAAAGCTGTTTTTTGACTACAGGAAGTCCTGGATTGATTTGTTTATTAAGTATTTTCTCAGTTTTTCATGTCAGTCTTTGGGGGGATTGTTTTTGTTGTTGTATTTAAATATTTCACAATGAATTTTGATTTCTTGCCCTTCTGCAATCCCTTTAAAGGAGTAATTCTGGACTTATTTCAAATTTGTGATCTTTTCTCAGGCATGTTTCTTTTTGTCTGCCCTCTAGAAGGTTTGAACTGTAGCTCTTTCAGTGCAGTATCTGGAAAGCATACTTAGCGCATGCTCATCAAGTGTACTAAGCTGCCACTGTCTAAGCCGGTTAACATGGTTTCCAATGGTCATACTTTTCTTTTGCTTTCAGGTTTTTATTTTTTGTGGGAGAATGGTAGTATGCTGATCCGATTTTTGTCAACGGGACACAAGCTACAGTTATTTGGGAAAAGGAACTCTAAATTGAGAAAATGCCTCCATAAAATTTGCTTGTAGGTAAGTCTGGAATACATTTTCTTGATAATGATTGATGTGGGAGGGCATCAGTGACAGCTGATTTGGGAACAGTGACAACTCCTGGTTGATAGAAGAAAGCAGGCTGAACAAGCTATGGGGAGCAAGATGGTAAGCAGTGTTCCTTCCTGGCTTCTGCTTCAGTTCTTGCTTCCAGGTTCTCACTGTGATCAGAATGTTTAAGCCAGATAAGCCTTTTCCTCCCTAAATTGCTTTTGGTCATACTGTTTTATCATAGCAGTAGAACCCCAGCTAAGACAGCTAAGACAATTAACGTGTATGCTCTTACTTGTTCATGATGGATTTTTGTTGCTTTTTGTGTTTTGAGAGAGTTTTGTGGTGTTTCCAAGGTTGGAACTCACTGTGTGTCTATGCTGAGATCCTCTGTAGCTCCCATTTTCATTCCTCAACCTCTCAAGTGCTAGGATTACCAGCCTGTACTACGTGTTCTGCTCAGGAATCATGCGATTGATCAGGCACTCACACAAGAGTAGCAAGAGTAGCTTGCCCCTTCCCCCTTTTTTCTTTTGGTAGAGCTCAGACTCAGGCTCTAGTTATCCATGTTAGGCAAATAAGCACGTCACCACATTCTGTATCTCCAGCCCAAAGCCTGTTGATGTCCAGCGGGCAACACGGATAGTTTTAAGTTGTATATCGTGTTGTTTTTTTGTTTTTTGTTTTTTTTTTTTTTATCATGTATTTATTTATTTTGGAAGGGTTGTGCTGTACTGCAGTGTGGAGATCAGATGGTATCTGACAGAAGTTGGTTCTCCTTCCACTATTCATGTTTTGGACCAATAGCCCTTATCTGTTCAACCAACTCACTAGCCCATGTTGGATCATTTTAAAAAGTGGAAAGAGATGTCATCTTTGGGAACTCTCAGTATTGATTATTTTAGGTAGATTAGTTTAGAAAGCAACCAGTCTTTTTGTGAGATTGTCATGTTTTTTTAGCTTAATATGGCTATATTAAGTGATGATTACTTTAAGAGAGCCTCTGTAGCTCTAATGATATATGGATAAAGTTTACTCTACCTCTTTGTACAGTTAAAAGTCTTATGTGAATTACTTATTTCTCAAATCTGTTATCCTAAAATGTTATTCTTTCTTTTTATTGATGCTATGTGAGTTTCACATCATGCACTCCAGTCCTGCTCATCTCCCTGTCCCCTTATATCCTCCCTTTGCCCTCACAACCTCCCCCCCAAAATAAAACACACAAGCAAGCAAACGACAACAAAAAGCCAAAGAAAACCTCTCACCCTGGAAGTTGTACCGTGTCACAGTGTGTCCTACAGTGTGTCCCTCCGTCCACACATCTTCACTGCAGATGCTCATTGCAGTGACTCACTGGTCTGATTTGATATCTCTGGCTTCTTGGTGTCACTGGCTTCTGTGACACCATCAGTATTGGATCTTCACCAGGATTCATCCCGGTTATCCTGGTTTTTTTGTTTTTTTTTTTTTCCCAGTGTCACAGAGATCCGACAGCTTTGGATCAGCAGGACTGACCCTTTTATGCATCCCGAATGTTCACAGATGACATAGTAAAGTCTTATTCTTAATTTGAGTATAATTTAGAAAAGTAAATTATTTTTTACTATAAAGCTTATAACTTTTGGCAGAGTAATAAAAGGGCTTATGTGTTTTATATGCAAAAATATTTGAATAATGAACAAATTTCTTTTTGAATTAAAACTTCTGTGTTAAGATCTTGAGACTCTTAGAACAATCAAAGCAACTTTGTTACTTTTTTGTCATTGTTTGTATGTCTGTGTTGCCTGTCAGATTCTGAGTTAACTTTCTTAAACTGTAGTAGTTGAGTGTATTGAAGATATTTTTTTATATGAGCTAGTTCTTGGAGAGGAGAAATCACCTGATTGCATCATTCTGCCATAATTCTTCTGCCCCAGAGTAAAACATAGATCTTTTTTGGGTCTTATATAATTGTTCAGTTTGCCCAATATTTTCCCCCTTGGGTTAAAATACACTTTGATGAGAATAGTCTCCTCAGTAACTGCGTTTTGTAATCTGAGGCTTTGTGGCAGTAGGACTTTGCTCCTGCTTACGGGCTTCAGCTGCCACTGCACTACAGGCCCCAGTGCTCTTGAGGCAGCTTGCTCAACGCCTTCTCTGCTGTGGGCAGTCCTTGTGCCAGCGTCAGGGGCCAGATACGTGTCGAGTGTTTAACCACCTTCGACTTCGCATTCACTGCAGCTAAAGCCATTCTGTTGACCTTTATTAAGCTGTTAGTTGATGTTTAATTTTCAGCTGTCAGTTATGACATTATATCAGTGAATTCGAGTGAAACAATTATATTTACAACACAGGGCAGGGTTTATTATATTACATAACCTATCACTAAATATTACAGGAGATCTTTTCAGATAGTAAGCTGTAATTGTACTTTAGTCAATGAAGTGGGTATGTGGGGATTATTAGGATTTTAATAGTAAGTTAGCTTGCATGTGATTTTCTTTGTCAGTGTTGCCCTGCTGCCACTGGTTTATTATTGAGGAAACAGTTTGTTGAAATGTCTGATAGCTATTTTATAGATAACTTAGCCTAGGTACAGAGTGAAGGAATAGGTGTGTTCGTTACCCTGTATTTTCACAATAGTCACCAATTCTCCAACATGAAAACTGGTGTCTTCCATTGTGACACTGTCCAGAGTTGAACAGAACCCACAGATAGGAGCTCAGTCCACAGACTTCCCCATGCAGATACCTGCTTCAGGTTCTGGCCAGTCTGCCGTCTTGCTGACTAGCCGTAAGTCAGGTTCCCATAACAACCTCTTCTGATTAGATGATTTGTTGAACTCAGTAAAACACTTAGCTCAGTGATTTATTGTAAGGGCTACGTACCAAGAACAGCTGAGTAAAGGCTGCATGGGATGAGGTACTGGGTGTGGCTTGCAGTCCCTGTGCGCCCTCAGCATTCCCTGTTCTCCCAGTACTTTGTATGTCCAGAAGCTGGTGATCTAGTAAAGAGTGTTTCTAGCTCCCAAACAATCTCTTCACTCTTCCCTTCCCTCCTGATGGGGGGGGGGGGGGGCTAAAAGTCACCACTCTGTAGTCGAAGTCACTTTATTAGGTTACACTCTGGTACGATTGAAAGCCAACTGTCAGGTCTGGGAAGATACTTTCATCACTCAGGAAAATGTAAGGATTAGCATAGCTGTGTCAGGAATGAGACAAAGACCAAAGGTTTCTTATGATGCTATGCATACTGCTTTGAATTAGCGTGAGCCAACTGAGGTATAAATGTGTATAGTAAATTTACTACACTAAAAGACAGCACTGAGTTGATAGGTTGTGTACCACCTATAGCCTGGTGACCTGGCACTCAGTATGTAAACCAGGCTGCCAGCAAAGGCATAGGGGTCTGCCTGATTCTACCACTGGGAAGAAGGGCATGCAAAATCTATTCCTTTTTAAAGTGCAACATGTTAAACGAATAAAATAATTAAGGGAAAGTGAACACTTCATTTCATTAATTCTTAAAAGCTAGCTGCATCAACTTTTTGTGTGTGATTGAGGCTGTGAACATATTTTTTTCTGTTTAATGTAGCAGGAATGAAGTAAATGAGGTTATAATAAAAGATTCTTAGAAAAAGTTCATGTAAAACTTGCTCTGCAGGTTAGACATACAAGTCTCCTGCATGCTTTAGAGACTAAGGTTCTTTGTCTGATGGAAATCTGGAACTCAGCAAGGAAGACAGTTAACTGGCTCCTCTGTAAACTTTGGTTAGCCTATAAATAAGCCTGCTTAACATTTACTAAGACTTTTGCTGTCATCTTCCTTTATGGTAACTTTATGTCTAATTATTTTTAGGTTAGTATTTTTGTAATTCTAAAAAATACTCTATTGTGTTTTAAAATTTATTTTTAAATGATTTACAGGCCTTTAAAGAAGTAAAAGAAATTTTATTGTATTTCTTAATTTGAGATATTTTTATTTGCATGTACATGCCAGACATTGTGAAGCTGGCCTTATGTACAAGACCCCAGAGTACAAAGTGAAGGGCTTTGTTACTCAAAATAGAAGCAGTCGCCACTGTCAGCAACTGTCTTGGCTTTCTGGGGCCAGGCCCTTTTGTGAGAGTATGAACTAAGATGGAGGAGAAAGCTAGACAACTGTCTCAGATGCTACTGCGATCATGCAAGAGGGCAGCTTGGAACTAGAATCTTTTGCCAAACGCTATTACATTATGCATGCATGTTGAAGGTAGTTGTGATTGGCCTTTCATGAAATTGTATATGAGGCTTCAGATCAGAGAAGGAGCCAAGGGTGGTTCTGAATGCTTTGAACTGAGCCTTGGAAAGAGTGAGGTAGTTATAAGTGAGGTATCTGTAAGCAGAAGTAGGAGCATGCAGGTAAAGCAAGTTGGGAAGTGAGGTGGAAAAAGTACAGTTTACTGTAAACCTGCTGTGTTTTAGCTGTCTATAAGACATCTGAAAGGCAATGTCAAGAGGAGAGTTGAATATAATTGGTGAGATAGGAATTTGGGAGTGGATGATCCACAGCTACTATCATCACCATAGGCATAAGTATGGAATTGTGGAGTGTGTGTAGAGACAGAAGAGGTGAACATGTCTGAGTGTTTTGTGTCTTCCATCAAGAAGAGTCTGGAAAACCAGCAAGGGAGTCTAAAAGTGAGGACCTCATAGAAAAGACAAAGTTTTGTTGAGCAAGAGGAGTTTCATAGCATCTTGGATAAGAACTGAGCAGCTGGCTGCAGCCTGCTTGCTGTGGTGGAGAAGGGTGGCTGGTACACAGAGCGGAAAGCAGGAGTTCTTGCGGCTGGTTTACAAAGGTCTCCAGGGACTACTGCTGTGAGGGGATGCAGACACAGCCATGGCTGTGGAGAAGTGGGGGTTTATGTGAGAAATAACATTTCTAGGAATGAGCCAACGAAGGTGAAACTGTTAAGAAATGAGGTGGGCAAAGACAAGGTTGTGCTGTCTTTAGGAAGGAGCCCAGGAGAAGCAGATGTGGAGCACACATTGTTAATTGGATTGACAAGGTCGTAGACTCGATGATACCCCCTTTTCCTTTAGTTTTGATGCCAGGGCTTGAACCCAGGACCTTGTACTTGTTGGGGAGGTTCTCCACAGTGGAGTTTTTTCCCTAGCCACAAAATTTCCCTAAAACTTGATGACTGTTTTTTTTTTTTTTTTTTTTTCTGAAATTAGAGGCTGAGCCATCAGCTGAGATTGAAGATTGAGTTATTTAGATGTGAGGAAAGATGAGACTGGAGTGGTCAGCAACAAGAGAGAATGTACCAAAAAAATAAAAAGTTGACTTTTAGATAGCATTACTTGACCTCACATATTGCAATGAGAACTTCTAGAGACCTGCCTGAGAGGCTTTTTCCAGCCCTGGTGAGCTACATGGGTTCAGGTGTGGCCTCAGCAAAGACATAACCAGCGCCCTGATGTGACCGGAGGGAGGGAACTGAAGGCAGGTCTGCAAGGGTGGGCTGATGGTGATCAGCTGGACACTGAGACTTGTCATACTTGTCACCGAAGTTTTGACTATGTGAGGCCAATAGACCATGACTCACTGGGTGTGCGTACAATCTTTTGTGTATGTCATGTAAGACTTTATGTCAGAGTCTATAAGATGAAAAGGAGGAGGAGGTTTCTAGCTTTATTAAAGCGAAATAATAGTCTCATCCACTGAATTATTTTTTTGTTTGTGAAATAACTGACTCCCAAAATGAAGCATTCTGCTTTGCTTGAAACCGTGGATATACTTGGCTTGTCCCAAGTTAATTCATTTTTCAGAAATACAAACAAACAAACAAACAAAACTCACCGAATTTTCTCTTTAAAACCACCCCAAGCTTGTTTTAACTAACATGTCTAAAGAATTCTGGCCTCCCAACAACAGCGCCTTCTGGTCCACTTTCCTCCCTATTCTTTCTGTATAATTGAGACCACACTTTACATATAACTTTATTTCCTGTGTTTTGCACTTAACAAATGAACACTGTGAGCTCTCCCTGTGTTATTTATAACTGTATAAATACTAATTTCAGTGGTTCTCCCAAGTTCCATTGTGTAGCTATGCCAGCATTTGTTTTACTGCTTTCATAGGATGGTTTTGATTTTTAAAACTCAATTCTTTTTATCATATTTAAGGGGACATTCTTATTTCTTAAAAATTTTAAAAATAGCATTTCCAGGAGAGAGTATGATGATTTTTAAAAGTTGACTATTGCCAAATTAATTTGTGTAACTGCATTAAGATACTTTTAAACAAATGGCTAATGTGATTACAAAGTTTTTGGCTGATTTGACTTGGAAAATGCTCTTAATGGTTTATTACTTTGATCCTTATATAAGGGTCGGTTTTTTTTCTGTTAGTATATTGAGCCAGTTAGTTATCCAAGTAGAAAAATTAATCCCTACCTCACATAAACTTAGTACTAAAATAACCAAGAACTTAAATATAAATGGCAAAACCTTTTGTAGAAAACACAGACAAAACTATATTTTGGTGTCAAAGGAATTTCTTGAAAAAATAAAAAAGATCATATAATAAAAACAAAAAAGAGACAGAATCAGAAATGAAGATAGAAAGACAAGCATTATGTAGCAAGGGAAAAAGCACTGAAAGAAAGCAGGAAAGAAGGGAATCCATGAGTCTGGATATGGAGAGATTTCTAGGCATCTAGAATATATTACGAGTTCATTTTATAATGGACTAGAGCTATTTAGATGATCCCAAGTAATCCCTCTTTTTATTAATGATCATTGCTACTGAAACAACTTGTTCACGGGCCGTAAGATACTGAATGGCAACAAGGACATTTGCTCAACCACATTCATAGATTCATAGCATCTTTATTCATAATAGCCAGAACCTGGAAACAACCCAGAGGTCCATCAGTGGAGGAATGGATACAGAAATTGTGGTACATTTGCACAGTGGAATACTACTCAGCAATTAAAAACAAGATAATCATGAAATTTGCAGGCAAATGGTGGGAATTAGAAAATATCATCCTGAGTGAGGTATCCCAGAAGCAGAAAGACACACATGGTATATACTCACTTATAAGTGGATATTAGACATATAATATAGGATAAAAATACCAAAATCTGTACACCTAAGGAAGCTAAGCAAGAAGGAGGACCCTGGATAAGGTGATCAGTCCTCACTCAGAAAGACAAACGGGATGGACATTGGAGGAAGGAGAAAACAGGAAACAGGACAGGAGCCTACCACAGAGGGCCTCTGAAAGACTACCCAGCAGTGTATCGAAGCAGATGCTGAGACTCATCCCCAAACTTTGGGTAGAGTGCAGGGAATCTTATGAAAGAAGGGGGAGATAGTAAGACCTGGAGAGGACAGGAGCTCCAACAGAACTAAAAATCTGGGCACAGGAGTCTTTTCTCCAATCAAGGACCATTCATAGATATAACCTAGGACCCCTGCTCAGATGTAACCCATGGCAGCTCAATATCCAAGTAGGGAACAGGGGCTGTCTTTGGCATGAACTCAGTGGCTGGCTCTTTGATCACCTCCCTCTGGGGGGGGGGATGACAGCCTTACCAGGCCACAGAGGACAGTGCAGCCAGTCCTGATGAGACCTGATAAGCCAGGGTCAGATGGAAGGGGAGGAGGACCTCCCCTATCAATGGACTTGGAGAGAGACATAAGAGGAGATGATGGAAGGCAGGTGGGATTGGGAGGGAATGAGGGACAGGACTACAGCTGGGATACAAAGTGAATAAACTGTAATGAAAATAAAAAATAAAAACTTAATAAATAAAAAAAGATACTCAGTGGCTAACCTGCCTCATCACCAAGATGAGGACCCAAATTCTATACCCAGCATCCACAAGGTGGAGAGAACAGAACTCCTGAAGAGTGTCCTTTGACTTACACAAACACATGCACACAAAAAATCCTGACAGTACAACCTACACACAAACACATACAAAATCAACACTACAACTTGATCACAATAATTTCCACATGTTGTCGAGTTTGGTTTGCAAATACTGAGTTCAGGCTTCTGTGTCACCGAGGGACCCACCTCCAGTTGTCTTCGTGTGTTTGGCTGTGGTATTAGGTAACATCGACCTAGAGTGATTTACAAAGTATTTTGCTTCTCTATCATCTGAAAGAATTGGTTAGAGATTTCCTGCTACTTACCTTACTGGTTTCTATTCTGTCATTCACTATATACACACACGCACACTCCCTTCAATATTGCATTTGTTGTTTTCTTAGAGTTGAATTATTTAAGCTGAACATTTTCAAGGGTCCTTGAGTGCAGTCCACACTAGCCTCAGATTCAAGAGCTGGGCATACATGAGTGCCACAGTGGCCATTTGCAAACTGCTTTTCTAAGCAGCATATTATGTTTTGTTTTTTTATTTTGTTTGAAATATGTCCGAAACTTAGTTTCTAGTCTTTAGCCCATGGATTATTTAGAAGTATCGTCTTTCATTTCTTAATATTTGGTGGTTTTTCAGATTTATTTCTGTCGTAGGTGTATAATTTAGCTACAGTGTGGTCAAAGAACATATCCTGTATAATGTCATCCTTTTTAAACTTTGTTTAGTCTTGTTTTTGTCTATCCTAAGAATAAAAACTTAAAAACAACATTCAAAGCTGTTATTAGCATTCAAGTCCCAGGTTGAGTGTCTGCTACTCAAAGTACTTGAAATAAGAAGTGTTTCTGATTTTGGATTCTTTTCAGAGTTTAACATTTGACTGTATCTGATGAGATAGATGTCTTAGGGATGAATCCGTGCCTGAACACACAGCCCCTCTCTTTTGCATTCCCAGTGTGTGTGAGGTGATGTTTTATTCTCTTTAACTTCTGCATTTGACTACAAACCCATCACACCAGGTTAGGTGTGAAATTGTCAGAATGTTGGATCTCTGTATATTTCAGATTTTTAATTAGGGATCTTCAACATTCTAAACTCTTACTCTCTTTATCTTCCCCCTTTCCCCCCTCCTTCTCTTCCCTCTGTCTTTCATCCACCCTCCTCTCTCCCTCTTCTTCCTTCTCTTCCTCTTTTTTCCGTATCCCTTCCCCTTTCACACTGGAGATTGAATTCATGGTCTTGCTTCTTCCAAGGAACTGTGTCTGTCAGTGTACTGGGAACCTGTCTTATTGAAATATTTAAGTATTATTACTGAATTGTTTATTTCTCCTGTCATACCTTTGCCTTATGTATTTGGGGGCTTAATGTTAAGTGCATATGCATTTATTGTTACTATGTCTTCATGGTGTATTAACTTTCATTTTGAAATGTCTGTTCTTTGTCTCTAGTAGAACTTACTGTCATAAAGCTGATTTTGTCTGATGTTAACTGAGGTCTTTCAGCTCTCTTGCTATAGTCTTTGTATCCTTTTTTTTTTTTTAAGTGATATAAATCATTCCTGTTGTAGAAATCTTATAGACGACATGTCTTAGTTTGCTTTCTATTACTGTTGTGAAACACCATGGCCAAAAGCAGTTTGGAGAAGAAAGGGTTTATTTGGCTTACATATCCTGGTTTACAATGTACTGAGAGAAGTCAAGATAGGAACTTAAAGCAGGAAAATGAAGGCAGTAATTGAAGCAGAAACCATGTGGGAAGCTGCTTACTGGCTTTCCCTGTTTACTTTTTATTTAAATCAAGACTGCTTACTCAGAGGTGGCCCTACCCACAGTATGTTGGGCCTGCAACATCAATCATCAGTCAAGAGAATGTGCTGTCTGTGATGGCACCTGCTCTTAATCCCAGCACTCCAGGAGGCAGAGGCAGGCCGGTCAGTCTAGTGTGCATAGTGCATTCCAGGGACCGCCAGTGCTGCACTGAAAGACTTTATCTCCACACCCCCGAGAGAGGTGGGGGGAGGGAAAGAAAATGTCCCCATAGACTTGCCGACAGGCAGTTTGATGGATGCAGTTTTTCAGTTGAGGCGCCTCTTTCCAGATGACCCTCGTTTGCATCAAGCAGGACACAACATATAACTGTTTCTTTTTTTATTCATTCTGACAGTTCTTTGATTACGTTAGACATCTGCCAACTTTTTCTGTCAAATATCAAATAGAAAATATGTGAAGTTGACGTGCTATAGAGCCTCTGACCTCCTTGTTTTGAGGAAGCAGACACAGTCTGCGACATAGGATTCTTACCTGATAAAACTAATTTACAGGCACAGAAATTTGAATTTCATTGTGTCACAAGAATATTGTTCTTTTGATTTTAGCCAGCTAGTAATAGCATAGCTATTTCCCTTGATGAACAGACAAGAAGGAGTAATGGGCTGAGTTTTGCTCACAGAGTACTTTGTGGGCCATGATGCCGTAAAGATGTAGTCCATTTACATGTAACATACTGATGTGTCACATTGACATCTTCTACATTTACTTCATTTTATATTTCTTCCCATGTTATGGAACTCATGTGTTAGATGAGATGCATCTTTAAATGTTAACTTCAGATTCTCAGAGTACTTTGTGACAACTGCATGACCCTTCCTTAGTTATTTCTTACCATAGTGTACTTCAAAATAATGTTAATTCTGTTAAAGTATAAATTTGGCTTTTTTTTCTATGTCCTTCTGATCCTTGTCTGGTGTTTTGCATACATTGCATCTATGAATGTTGTGTGTTGCATCTTGATGAGTCCTGTAATTAATTGACTTATTCTTTACTCTGTCCTTTAAAGCAGCAGGATAGGAGAAATTACAATGTTTAAATTAACCTTTACTGTTATCGTTTCCAGTCGTTTCCAGGTGACACTGTGTTTGAAACACTTTCCTTCTGGTGTGTGTGGTTCAGGCCAGCTAGCAGCCTCTTTCCAACACAGGAGTGCCTCTGCATCACACTGGTTTTTCCTCTGGTCACACTACATTGCTTTGGCTGTGGAAGTCTGGGTAGCACATTATCCTTCAGCCTTTGAATATATCATCTTACTCTTTTTCTGGCTGTCATTGTTCTTGTTAAGAAGCTGGTCTCCTTTGTATTTCTGCCTCCCTTTTTGATGACTCCTTCATTTTTTTTTCTTCTCAGCCTTGCCATCTCCTGCACAGATTGCCTTCTCCAGAGGTCAGTAGTGTTTGTGAGCATGTACTTAGTGGTGCTTGAGAGATGAGCGCAGCTTTAGTTCCTTTGTGGGGGAAAAGGATGCACAAGCTTCCTCATGACATCATGATACAGGTCCTGTAGGCATGTACTGCTTTTGCCTGTTCTTCTTGATGAGGAAACATACCATGGGCATCCAGAGCATTTGGAGATAAATGGTCCTGTGAAATGACTCAGGCAGAATGGCTTGTCTGTGTTCTTGCTCTTGTGATGTGGCCTACTTCATGTCAACAAGTTGAAGTAAGTAGAAGTTTCTGAGTCAGACACCAACCTTTCTGTGTGGATGTGTTACTCAAGTGGTTCCTTGTGGACTTTGGATTTTATTAAACTGTCTAAGGCTTATTTTGTTTTTCTATAAGGTGGAAATAAAGATAGCCTCTTTTAAGGGACTTTTGAGGGGACAGGAAAGCAAATGTACTCTTGTTGCATTCTGACCACTGTAGCTGCAGCCATAACTCTGCAGTCTATTTGACATGCTATAGAGCCTCTGACCTCCTTGTTTTGAGGAAGCAGACACAGTCTGCGACATAGGATTCTTACCTGATAAAACTAATTTACAGGCACAGAAATTTGAATTTCATATAACTTCATTGTGTCACAAGAATATTGTTCTTTTGATTTTAGCCAGCTAGTAATAGCATAGCTATTTCCCTTGATGAACAGACAAATGAGACAGCCATAACTCTGCAGACAGTTGTTGTTTACCCCCAAGATAGAAATGCCACTATTGCACCCTTTGTGTATTTTGCTGTGCTCGTCATTGTTGTGGTTTCTAGGCCTTACCTAAGTGGGTCTAGTAATTGCTTTCTCCCTTAGCACCTTTAGATAATCCTCAGGAAGGAGGCTTCAGTTTGAAAAGTGGTTTCCCAAGCCTGGTAATACAAGTTTTGTTAACTAGTCTATGGCTCTTAGAAATATATTATCTTGATTTGAATTTCTTGTTTAATGAGTTTTCAAAATGAGGTACAATTCATCTACAATAAAATCACATCTTTTAGTACCTAGTTCATAGAATTTTGACAAGTGGATCCACTCATTTAATTCTCACCATTCCTTAAATTTCATACATTTTTTAATTTTGGGAGAGTCAGGATTTCCAGCATCCTGGGCTGACATTGAACTCCCTGTGTAGCTGAGGAGGGCCTTGAATTTCTGATTCTTCTGACTCCAACTTCCCAATAGTGATGGGGTCACAGACTTGGAGATCACATGTGGCTTAAGTACCACTGGGGATTTAATCCAGTGCAAATACCCATTGTACACTGATTAAAGAGACAAAGGAAATTTGAGTGAAGATGAAGTATCCATTTGGGGCTTGGCTACACTGCCCCTCCCCCCATGAAACACCAGAGGAACAAGTGGTACACATTAAGGTGTACTCACTTTAAGCTTTAGCTTTTTTCATGATTACAGTGAGCCTCTCACTGTACTTCCATGAAACCAGTGGGCCGTATTGTTGCTGAGGACCCAGTTTATTCAAAATTCAAACAAAGCTTACAATTGTAAAAATTTGTGTCTTCCATAGTTGTCTTAACTACTTTTCCTACCTAAGGACTTTCCTAGTGCAATCAGTGATGAAATTAAAAATGTGATTAAAAAAAGAAAAAGAAAAAAACGCAAAAACTTTGGTGTTGTAAGATTAACTGAAGCACAGTGTTACAAACCATCTATGAACATTGATTCAAGCACAAGGTACAACTTTCTGTGAAATAGACTAAAAATAAAAATCTTGATACAGTTTCAGACTTTCTGGAGACATTGATTGCTCAGTGGATAAAATTTCTGCTGCATACATGTGAGGACTAGAGTGTGGATGGTTCCCTTTAACCCATGTGAAAAAGTGGGTGTTGCGGCCCACTTCCTGTAATCTGAGTGCTGGGGCCAGAGACAGGCAGATCCCCGGGGCTCATTGGGACATTGAGATTCAGGTTCAGTGAGAAATCCTGTCTCAAAAATAAGGAAGTGTGCTCGCTTCGGCAGCACATGCACTAAAATTGGAATGATACAGAGAAGATTAGCATGGCCCCTGTGCAAGGATGACACACAAATTCGTGAAGCGTTCCATATTTTTCATGTAATATAGGATAAACCTACTAAAGTCTGCACATCTAAAGAAACTAATCAAGAGAGAGGACCCTGACTAAAAGCCTCAATCCCCATCCCAAAAGGCAAAGAGGAAGGACATCAGAAGAAGAAGAAAACAGGAGACAAGCTAGAAACACACCACAGAGGACCTCTGAAAGGCTCTGCCCTGCAGACTATCAAAGCAGATGCTGAGACTTATGGCTAACTGTTGGGCAGAGTGCATGGAATCTTATGTAAGAAGTGGGAAATAGTAAGATCAGGAGAGGACAGGAACCCCACAAGGAGAGCAACAGAACCAGAAAATTTGAACACAGAGAATTTCCCAGAGACTCATACTCCAACCAAGTACCAGGCATGGAGATAACCTAGAACCTCTGCACAGATGTAGCCCATGGCATTTTAGTGTCCAAGTGGGTTCCAGAGTAATGGGAAGAGGGACTGCCTCTGACATAATCTGATTGGCCTGCTCTTTGATCACTTCCCCCTGAGGGGGGAATAGCCTTACCAGGCGACAGAAGATGACAATGCAGCCACTCCTGATGAGATCTGATAGACTAAGATTAGAAGGAAGGAGAGGGGGACCTCCCCTATCAGTGGACTTGGGGAGGGGCATGTTTGAAGAAGGGAGAGGGAGGGGAGGAGGGAGGGGCTTATAGGGGGATACAAAGTCAATAAAGTGTAATTAATTAAAAAAAAAAAGGAATAGCAGTGTAGGAAGACATGGCAACATCAGCTATCGTTGATGGAGAAATACATCCACATGTACACAGATATGAAACAATTACTACTTCAGTTGCTCTACTATCAAAGTATGCACACATGTAAAAAAAGGTATTAAGCAAAATACCTTCTCTTCCCACTGTCTCTGCTGGATTTCTTTTTACCCTCAGATAAAGAGCACATTGAAAGATGACGGGCAGAGGCAGACGTGAGCTCAGCTGTGTTCTCTGTCAGCACAAGATTCTTAGTAATGTGAAATGGTGCTGCTTTTCTCTTTCACACTCTGTTTTTAGTATTTGCAAAGTGTAGTTCTTTCTCAGGAAACTGATGTATGTTAATACATTAGCATATTAATTTTTTTAAGGAAACAGTTAAGTATTTTTAGACTTGGTTTTAGTTTCTAATAGGAAAATATTCAACAGACAAAAAACATGTAATTAAATCATTTTGTGATTCCCAAACAGCATTTTTAAAGATCCATTAAGAGAATAACAACACGGAAGGTGGCAAGTTTAAGTCGCCCTGATAAAGGGTGAGACCTGTACGCAGGGCGTGTGGCACAGGGAAAGAGCCCGCTGTTGCTAGGAGCAGGTATTTAGCTTCATTTGACAGAGTTTAATTTTCTGAGACCTAGGGTCTTTTCTGTAAAATGACAGTACAGCTACTGTGTTTGTTAACTTTAAGTCATTGTTTGAAATGTCTCTTCAATTTGTGTCTTAGGTGTTAGAAATGAGTGGTTCACTGGCTACCTGGAATTGTCCCTTTACAAAGGGGTGGTAGCCCCTGCCCAGGGTGCTGGCCCGCACTTGTAGTCGTAGCACTGGGGAAGTGGCGGCCTGAGGTTCACTGGGCTCAGCTTCATGGTTGGGCTACAGAGTGTGTGCCAGGCCAGCTGATATACAGAAGACCTTGTCTAAAAAAAAAAAAAAAAAAAGTTGTAACTGTTATTTTCTGTCTGGATTTTTCTTTTAAAAATATTTCACGTTCAGTTGTGTGTCTGTGTGTGTGCTTGTATGTACCACAGTTGTTTGTATGTGGATAAGGGACAGTGTGGAAGTAGTTTTTGCCTTCTACTGGGACCAAAAGCTTGAACTGGTCAGCAGGCCTTTACCTGCTGGGCGTCTTACTGGCCCTGTAGAGTTGCTGCTGTTGTTTTAAACGTCTAAAACCTTTTCCTTTGAACCATTTCAAGTATTCGTAAACTTAATCCTTAGCAATTAGAAAAATGGCAAGATTGATTCAGAACACTTACTTGGGCACAAGACAGATGGTAATCCTATAAAAAGATGGCATATATTTTTGGAAGTGCAAACAGGAAAATAGATAACTCTTTAAAAAAATTCTAGAGTAATCTTTGCCTAGAAGATGCAGGAAAGTGATTTTAAAAAAACATATGGCTTAATTGAGCTTCTACTTTCTAATATCTAGAAATTGGATCTTGTCCCCTTAATATTAGAATCAACTTGCCTATGCATTGGTAGTGTTTTTCAAGTAGGTATCTGCCAAGTGCTTTTCTCATCTGTGGTGTAGATATGTGATAGTGGCCAGCAGGACTCTTGGAAATGATCATCTCAGAATCAGCTACCAAGTCTGCTATCTGGGAGTTAGCCTCTGTGCTGGGGGAAAAGACCATACTTAGTCCACTCGGGGCACAGCTTCATGTTGAAAGTAGCTTGTGCTCCAAATACTTACAGGTATTCTATTTTTATGTCCTTCACAACCAGTCTATGACAGTGAGACCATCGACTGCTGCTGCTTTTTGTGGGGAGGATATAGCCATTCCCGATAGGCTGTCTGGTCTGAGTGGTTTTAACGAGCATGATTCCATGCCGATTCTGTCTGTACCACAACACCTGCTATCTGTAGTTAAAACCTTAGCATTCTTTTCTTCAGTCAGCTCCGCCTGCTTTGCTCATGTGCTTCAGACGGATTTGTATTGAAATTTACTGTTCGCACATGTGTCTCTTCCACCAGCTTCCTGGCATTCTAGATCCTAACTCCCTGGCATTCATGTCACTGCACTGTGCTGTGTGGGTAGGGTTAGTAAACGCTTACAGACGTAGAGCTATGTCTTCTGCTAAGTAACTGAGTTGCTCTTGGCTGTAGGTGGAAAGGTGTAACTTTGCCTGCACTTTTCTCCTTGCAGTCAGGCAGTGTGCCTGTGATGGCCAAGAGCTCTGGCTTCAGAAGAATGAAGGGCCATGGAAATAAATGACTGTGTGTCCCAGTAGGTATGCTCACAGTACATGTGTGTGTGTTCGAGGTATGGCCTTGTTCTTCCATCACCGTATAGTGCCAGATCTGGGTGTTGCTTCTTCCACCTGGGCCACGGCAGCAGTGAGGAGGCGATTCAGACCTTGTCAGCAGAACAGACCTGGTCCTGGCATATAGCAAAAGATGAGGAGTAAGTAAAGGGCCCAGTGTTTAGTATACAGCAGGCAGTTATTCTGATGTTCAGGGCAACTTTCCTAAGGATAAAGGTGGCTGCTTTTGTTTTGAAGCCAAAAAAAAAAAAAAAAATTAAAATTTCTGTTATTTTATATGAAGCTAAAATGTTTAAAGGCTTTGAAAAACTTTTTTCTTTTTCAGAAAATAGCTCCAGAGGTTAATTGAAGCTAGGCAGAATTCACCCATGCGGCATCGAAATCACTCCCGATGTTTGAGAATATCTGCTCCAGAGAGGAATTGACCCATTTGGATTAGGTCACTAGTCACAATGAAGAAAATCAGTCTGAAAACCTTCAGGAAATCTTTCAACCTGAGTAAAAGCAAAGACGAAGCCGAGTTCATGGTGGTTCAGCCCCAGTCCCTTGCTGGCGACTTCGTGAGAGATGACTCCTTATTTGGGAGCTGCTATGGCAAAGATGTGGCCAGCTGCGACCTTGGCAGTGAGGACGACAAAGGGAAGAGCAGGTCCAAAAGCGAGAGCCTCATGGGCACCTTGAAGAGGCGGTTGTCTGCCAAACAGAAGGCCAAGGGCAAGGGCGGCACTGCGCCCACCGATGAGGACTCCTTCTCCTCAGCCTCAGCGCCTGGTGGCCTCAAAGAAGTGCGCGCCCCACGGCCCATCCGCTCCACATCACTGCGCAGCCACCACTACAGCCCAACGCCCTGGCCGCTGCGTCCCACCAGCTCGGAGGAGACGTGCATCAAGATGGAGGTGCGGGTGAAGGCGCTGGTGCATGCTGCCAGCCCCGGCCCAGTCAACGGTGTGCGCAAGGAGCTGCGGGAGCTGCAGCCCAGGGAGCTGCGGGACCTGCAGCCAGAGCCGCGCCCGGAGTCCCGCTGCAGTCCTGGCTCCCCTGGGGACCTGCGCCTCCACCTGGAGGAACACGTGCCTGTAGTTATCGGACTCATGTCTCAGGACTACCTTCAGTACACCGTGCCTTTAGACGACGGGCTGTGCCCTCTGGAAGGGCCGCGCAGCTGCTGCCTGGATACGTCCTCTCCCATGGAGGTGTCGGCCGTGCCCCTGCCAGGGGCCAGTGTGGCCTGCTCCGAAGACGACAGTCAGCTGGACCAGGACCTGGTGGTAGGCCCAGAGATCCTTGTGGATTCATCGGGAAACGACTTGTTGATTGGCACCGCAGGAGTCGTGTTGCAGAGCCCTAGGGCAGGTCACGATGATGCCCCTCCCCTCTCACCGTTGCTACCTCCACTGCAGAATAACCCAATCCAAAGGAACTTCGGCAGCCTCTCCGGCCAGGACATGCACATGGCTGACAGCGTTCGCTGCCATTTGAACTTCGATCCTAACTCTGCGCCAGGGGTCTCGAGGGTTTATGACTCGGTGCAGAGTAGTGGCCCAATGGTTGTTACAAGTCTCACAGAGGAGCTGAAGAAGCTTGCAAAACAGGGCTGGTACTGGGGCCCCATCACACGCTGGGAGGCAGAGGGGAAGCTGGCGAACGTGCCAGATGGGTCTTTTCTTGTTCGGGATAGTTCTGATGACCGTTACCTTTTAAGCCTGAGCTTCCGCTCCCATGGGAAAACACTTCACACTAGAATTGAGCACTCGAACGGCAGGTTCAGCTTTTATGAACAGCCAGATGTGGAAGGGCATACATCTATAGTTGACTTAATTGAGCATTCAATCAGGGACTCTGAAAATGGAGCGTTTTGTTATTCAAGGTCTCGGTTGCCTGGATCTGCAACTTACCCGGTCAGACTGACCAATCCAGTGTCACGGTTCATGCAGGTGCGCTCTCTGCAGTATCTGTGTCGCTTCGTTATACGTCAGTACACCAGAATAGACCTAATTCAGAAACTGCCTTTGCCAAACAAAATGAAGGATTATTTGCAGGAGAAGCACTACTGAGAGATTGGGGTTCAGAAACGAGACTGGAGTACAGTTTACAGACTTACATCGCCATTGAGGTCTTTGCTGCCATAACTTTTAGTTTTTATGTGTGAAAGAGTCATCTATTTGTTCAGGGGTGGGGATATGTCTGCCAGGCGTCTTGAGTTTATTTTCGTTCTTGGAAAGGGGTGTTTTGAGGGTCTAGAAGTGAGAGTTATCTTTCCTTAATGTGCAGAATAATCACAATGTGAATGACCAGATTCTCCTTAACGCCCCAACCCCCAGTCCTTTGCTGCTATCCACTGTGATTCTTATGCATTAAAGCACATTTCATGTGTATTCAATCCTAAGTAAAATTGAATGAAACTTAAAGAAATATGAATTGCTAGGACATTAAATGGCCCAGTTGAATAAACGTATGTGGGATAAAGCATATTTACATATACACTGAAAAATGATTTTTTTAAGTCTCACACTTTAAAAGATTTGTTGAATTATGAATTGATATAATCTTGATTAATGTAATGCAAATCTGCAACATCTTGTACAACACTTTTCTAAATTATTTTTTAAAGATGTGATAATTGTTTTGGTTGTGAGAAGTTGAATTTTTCTGTTGCCTTCATTTTCATCTTGTGGTTTGTCTTTTTTGATAAATGGCCTTACATTAAAAATCGTAAACAAATATATGCCCAATTTAGAAATTGTTGCCTTTTCTGTCATTAAACTCGGGTATAAATTGGCATAACGTAAAGCCCTATAAAGCCCAAACCATTGTTAGAAAGTAAGATAACCCTGGCTTCTTGTGAGTTGTGTGTGTGTGTGTGGGGGGGGGGGATTCAATTAAATGTTTTATCTATACTTTCTTCCATAAACTTGACAAAAAACAAGTTTCATAAATGAGTTGTATTTTCTTACATTAAAGTTTATATAAAGTTGTAAACTGATTTGAATAGAAAAATTATTTTAAAGTTGACGTATCTTTTTCTGTATAACCATAACAATTTATGGGTTTGACAATTCTACCCCAAACCAACAACCCTGAATGATGTCAGTTAAGTAATTGGAAATTGTGATGCACTGTTTGAGGGAAAAACTAAAACCATATTAGATACCCAGATACAGTTTTCTTCTTGTGACTGTCCTTTAAAGGTAGCATTTTGGTTTATTTGAATTTAACTAATTCTTAAATAGTTTGGCATGTCTAGTTTTTTATCATTGTGAATGACGTGTCCCGATTTTAAAAGTTATTTTGGAATATAGACTGTTGATTTCAAGTTCAGAATTCTGAAATGGTGTTATTAAACTATTATATGATAGTATTTAAAGATTGCCCTTTAAATACATTCAGAAAGTATTTCCAGTTACACATGCTTTAAAACAATTACAGGGGTCAAGGTCTTAGGTCAAACTTGCTGGTTTTGTCATTCAAACACATCTATATCTTTATATTTTTCTCTTTTTCTAGGGTCAGAATTGAGAGATTACAAGAAAAGGCACAGTGCCATCATGTTACAGTGTTATGGCATTTTGACTTACAAGGAGCAAGGTACTTTTGATGGAATGTTTGTTGGACCTTGTTACAAAGAATTTCATTTTCTGATGTGTTCCTCTTGGAACATAGAATACACTGTAATAATACGAGCATTCACTATTGGATTAAGAAGTAGTGGAGAGTTGTAGGATTGTTATCAAATTAATGCAAGACACTTAACTTTTTTTTTTTTTTTTTTTTTACTTTATTTTTAAACAACTGAAGCAATGTCTGGGTAAGTTAAAGGTCCCCACATCTACACCAGATGGCAGGTGTTGTCACATAGTCATTGTATTGATGATCAATGTCCAGATGGCTTCATGTTCCAAACACATGCATATGTCGTCGAGATCATGGCTATAGAAGTCTCAGAACTGTCCCCAACGTGTCTCACATGAACACAGCTTGATTCCTACTCTTTGTCGTGGTGCCAAGTATCAAGATTATTCTGATCTTCATCTAATAATCAACATTGCGTTACTTTGTAGGGCAAATCTTTATTACGAAAAACAACTTTTGACGAACTTCTGAGTTTTCATACTTAAAATGACCTGTCCTAATTCAGTTTGAAATGATTAGGTTCTGATAATTTGTGAATAAAAATCAAAGCGTATATTGAGAAATCAGGTTCACAAGCAGAAAGGTGCATTGCCAGTATTTTTGTAGCCAAGACATCCATCTGACAGAAGCAGGAAACAACAGGAAATACTGGCTTTGTAGGATGCTGTCTGGTAAAAATGGAAAGAGAAAGAAGAGTCAGTCTCTTGTCTTCTTGCATCTAGGCCAAGATGGAAGTTGGTTAACCTGGCTTTTTTGTACTTAGATGATACAAACACAACCTGCAAGGCATTGTGTGTGTGTGTGTGTGTGTGTGTGAAATATTTTTGTCATTTAACTTTTATTCTTTACATATATTACACCCTGATCACAATTTTTCCTATTTCCCTTCCCCCAGTTTCTCCTTCACCTACTCTCCCCTAGATCCGCTCCTCCACTTACTTTCAATAAAACAAAGAGCAGGCCTCCCAGGGATATCAACCGAGCGTGGCATAACAAGTTACAGTAAGACCAGGCTTGAGCCATTAGAAGGAAGGGTCCCAGGTGTAGGCAGATTCAGAGGTACCTCCAGCTTCTGCTGTTTGGCCTCCCACAAGAACACCGACCGTAACACGCAGAGGCCTAGCTCTGTAAGCCATTCTTAAATCTGCACATTTAGAATTCCTAGCTTAATGCAAGAAAAAAGGAAGCAGGAAAACTATTCATTTGTGACAACTGATTTTTTTTTTTTTTTTTAACTTAAGTATTTCACCACCAACCACGCTGGAGGCTAAACGTTACTTTGGAGGCTTCCTATGGCATTTAACATTTTTTATAAATACTGCTATGGAAAGTACTTGAAAAATACCTTGCTTTCTCCAAGGAAGACTGTTTTGTTCTCTTTCTACAAGGTGCAATAATCTGAAAATTTAGAAGATCACATATCACAGTAAATAACCACAAAACTAAAAAATAATTTTAAGGAAACCGGACACATAGGGCAGCCATCTTGCTGTTGAATAAAATCATGTGCCAAGAAAGGCTAACTCATTAGCACTAAGGAAATAAAGTCTACATCATAGTTTCTGAGCCAGTGTTACGGAAGCAGGACAAAAGCTGGTGCAATCTTACAGGATTAGGCAGTTTTTCAGTGCTAAGCATCTCTAACTGCTTTTAGGAATGCAAACTTTCATTACTGCACATTTCATGTTATGTATGAGAGAAACTTAGGAGTGAATCAGAATAATATATTTTGATTTAAATCTGAATTTCTTTCATTGAATGTGAAGTGTTAATTAGAACATGAAATAACACTACCAGCAATAGACAGTTTTGTTGAATATTTGATGAGGAACAATAACGAGTTCCACAAATAACTTTAAAATTCTAAAGGTATTGGTACAGTAATTATAAAAAATTTGACTTTTAATACTTTTTTGATCCTCTAAATTTTTTTTATAATATCCTTCTTATTGATCAGTCATAATGTAACAAGTCAAATATAAACTTTCTGAAAAGCAATCCAAATTCTCCAACCAGAGAGGATGAGGTGGGGTCTTAGACTTTTCTAACAGTCTATATTCCTGTTGGGGTAAGGAAGTCTCCTAGTTGGTGTGCCACAAAATTAATACCTGCAGTCCAGATTGCTGTAGTTTACACTTTGTACGTTGTAAATCAGGTGTGTGCTGTTTGTATTGAGAACACCACAGAGTGAACTATCCAAAGTCCACTGATTTGATAAGTGTTTTGGTTTGTAAGTGAATTATAGTAATTTCTTGCACATTTTTTGGAAATCAATTGTATAAAATTTATCTGCTTCTAGATACAGTATGTAAATAAAAGTTTGGTTCACAACCTCTGCCTTGTCATCTCTAACCCCAGGTGCGGGGTCTGACCTAGTTAGTGTGTAGTAGTTGCCTGGGCAGTTGCTGCATGTTCCATGAAATGCAGTTACTGGAGAGTGGGGACAGTTACATTGTGAAAAGAGAAAGTGAAGTGCCACTCAGGATGGCCAGCTGGGGTCATTTGATGGTGCTGCAATACTGCAGTGGGATGTGATGGAGTGAGTTGAGGGAGGTACTAGAAGACTAAAACTAGCAAAGTAGCCAAACTACAAAAAGGAAGTTGGCCTACGTGATAAAGAGTTTGGATTATGACATTAAAAAGCATCTCATTATTTAATAGTGTTTCACCAGAAAGAATCTGTAAGAAAGCTTTCCAGTATCCACTGAACTTCATTGTCTACATGTGTATGTGTGTGTTATCCATAAATATTGTTGCTGTTCAGTTGCACTCCACTTAGTCTAGAGTCCCATCCTCGGAATACTAACACCCACTTAGGGTGTAAGTCACAATCCAGATAATCTCCCACAAATTTGCTTGGAAGTTAAACTTTCTGTTGATTCTACATTGCTTGACAACACTGTACCTGAGCACCTTGGGTTGAACACTGCTTGAAAATTTTCTCCCAACATTATTTTAAAGTAAACCCTTAAAAAACAATCATAGCTAATTGAAAGATGAATTTTAATTTTACTTGTTGAGAGTAAAATTTTACTTTGTAAAATTTGATGTAAGTTGAACCCAAATAATGAGCTCTATTCAAATTTCTAGAGCTTATTCAGTTGATAATATTGAGGTGGTAGGACTAAAGAAAAACGTGATCATGAGACTACAAAGGCCAGGCCTCAGGCTTTGTATGGTAGAGTAGACTTTAGGAACATACCAGTATGTGCAAATGAACATTTTTCTTTAAGGTTTGCCCAGATGCCTATCTTTTTTAACATAATATAAATATTGCATGAAGACACCAGTTAGCACTCCTCTCTGTGTCTTAAGTTTCTTTTTTTTGTGATAAAATACCCTGAAAAACACTATTTAAGGGAGAATGGATGTATTCTGACTTACGTTTCAAAGGTACAGTCTGTTGTGGTGTCAACAGCAGGGACTTGAAGTAGCTGGTCACATGCCTCCAGAGCCAGGAAATAGAGAACAATGGATACTCAACTCTACCCACTTTCTCCTTTTTTACACAGTCTAGAACCCAGGGAACAGTGCTACCTGCTTTTAGAATGGGTCTTTCCACCTCAATCTAGTCAATATTTCTTGCAAACTTAGTGCTAAACTGATGAAGGCCTGTTTCCTGGTTTTGTCCTGTTGGCACTTAATACTGATTGTCAGACCTTCTTTTTCCAATCATTGCCTTACCTGATAATAACTTCACTGTGGAAATCAAGACAACTTGACTTGGCTTAAGTCATCAAATCCCAAGATTTAATAAAATCTAAATAACAAGTAATGGCATGGGTCTGTTTAGCCAAGAATATTTTCATTTAATGCTCTGCAGGGCAGACATCAAAGAGGACTTCTTTTATTGGCCCAAAGACCATCCCAGGAGAAGGTGCCAATCTGTAGCCTGCTCCTTGCCGGCTCATCTGGGATGTGCTTACAAGCATGGTAAAACTCGTCACTAATCCAGCATTTGGTTCTAGCCCCCTAATGCACATGCAGTGCCTTTGAGTAAAGAAGACAGGCCTTTGCCAAGAAAATGCATGGCCATACAGCCAAGTCAGGAAGACCCCAAAAGTCCTTGCTGGCCTCATATGCACTGTCCATGATAACCCAGACAATTTCGGTTTGTATGTGAGTCAAGCTGGGACCCAGCCGGCAGGTCCAAGGGTCTCTGAGATGCAACCCAGACAGTGCTCAGTTGTGACAACACGAGGAAAAGGTGTCTCCAAGGGCGAACTCTGCAGTTGTTCGGATGGAGCCCTTCAGATTTTCCTGATTTTTGTGAAGCACTTCACTTTTTGTACTTTTTTAAATTTTAAGAAAATTGCATAATTTTCTCTTTCCATTTTCTCCCT
This sequence comes from Psammomys obesus, assembly GCF_907164565.1. Taxonomy (NCBI): domain Eukaryota; kingdom Metazoa; phylum Chordata; class Mammalia; order Rodentia; family Muridae; genus Psammomys; species Psammomys obesus. The sequence goes on along the minus strand of NW_026596962.1, from coordinate 6,512,626 downwards.
CCAGCCCCTTCCATAACCCTTCCAACTCCTTCCATATCCTCCCCTTTGAACTCAAATTGATAGGACATTCCTACATTGTTATTGTTTCACACATCATGCGCACACATGGATATATGCATATATATGTGTGTGTACACAAATACATAAACAACCTGCCTTTATCCTTCATCGTTTTGCTAGAGACGTTCGTTCACTCTACCCGCAGGAGCAGTGGAAGAGTCCAGATGGTATTGCTGTAGGATCTTGCAGGCTCTGTGAGCAGGGTAAGAGTGGAGGAGCACTCCCTGAGAGTGAAGGATCTGGAGAGCAACACACTGAAAACTAGCTAACTCACTGAAAACATTCTCGCTTGGGATACTCAGGCCTAACAGCCAATTTGTTTTACTTCCACCTTTAAATTCTTAACTTCTTTGACCCAGGGCCAGATGTTCTTTCTTTTCCGAGGCTTTTAACTTCTGAATTAAATATAGTTAACCTTTATTTCAGTTGAATTTATCGTCGTAGAGCTTGATATTTTGGCCTCCAGAGAAGTTTTTATTTTTTTGAAATCTTTGGCCTGGGGCTGGAGTGATGGCCCAGCCCCACCTTTAAAAGTGCTTGCTGCTCCTCAGAGACCTGGAGTTCTGTTCTTGGCACATACTTGAGCAGCACTTAAAAACCAAGAGATTCCTCTTGTCTCTCTGAGACTTCACTACCACACAGGCTTTTATCGGTGTCATATGAGCCTTTGAAGGGACAGTTTGATACACTGAATATGGTGGTCTATACTTAGGTAATTCAGTTTTTCAGGAAGATTGGTTATGAACCCATGTTAGAGCAATCTAACAATCTTAGCACTTGGACGTTATAGGCAGGAGACCAGGAGTCTAAGCTCATCTTCTGCTTACATAGCAAGTTCAAGTTAAGCCTGGGCTGCCTAAGACTGTTTCAAGCAAAAAGAACCACTGACTTTGAAGAGAAAAAGATGATTGCTAGGGTTGGGTCATGGGAGAAGTCAAATTCAAGAACTTCTGGAAGTGCTGAGGACTGATTCTGGCAAAGAACCAGCAGTGTCTATGAGTACAGCTAAATTTGTATGCATATGTTCCTGCTCACATAAGTGTGTGTGTGTGTGTGTGTGTGTGTGTGTGTGTGTGTGTGTGTGTTTTATACATGTGTGGAAGTGTGTGGAAGCTAGAAGTTAACAAAGATGTCTTTCTCAATGGCTCCTCCACCTTATTTTTTGAGTCAGGGTCTCTTCCTGATGTTGAGCTTACAATCTTAGCTTAGAATGGCTGCCTAGTGAGCTCCAGGGATCTACCCATATTCACCCTGCCCCCTCGGGTGTTACAGGTATGGCCACCATGGCCTGCTTTTTATGTGGGTGTTGGACATGAAAATTCAGTGCCCACCCACTGAGCCACCTTCCGGCCCCTTAGAGCTGAGTGTTGCCATGTCCCTATAACTACTTTTGTCCAGGCTGCACTCTTTCCTGCTTAGGACCACACAGCTGACCACACAGCCTGACCAGCACTGCTGGAAGATAGGAGTGTCCTTTTGGGAATACCTCCCTTGGATAAGAAACATCAGGGGAATAACAATGGCTTCAGTATAGAACCAGACCCAAATCCCAAAAGCTGCGTAGGTGCATGTCAGTCAGAGGCAAGGACAGGAGGACATCTGGTGGAGGAAGATAGCTCCGATATCAGCTGTAGTTCCCACCCCACAGCGCTTTAACCTTTTCTCTAGCCTTGTCTGTGTGGCCCTGCATTCCCCTGTTTTCCAGTAGTTTAATGTTTAGTTTTTATGATGTTTTTGCATGTCTTATATGACTTTATAGCCAGTATCTTGGTGAGTTGAAGCTTGTGGCAAACAACCCATGATCAAAAAGATTTTTTTTTTTCCTTTCTGTAATTATGTGAGTGGACTGATTTACTCTGGCACGGAAGTCATTCCTGTGGTGATTTCATTTTAGTGTCTTCTTACTCACTCCTCCATCTAAGACTTTGCTGACTGTAATCCAGTTTTGCCCTCTTTGTCCTGAAATGTTATTTTTGTTTATTCTCTATTACACTGACACATATAATTCCAATATATAACAAACTTTCCTTTCACAAACAAACAAAAAGAATTTCATTTTTACTGTCTAATACATGCCTCCCAGACTTACTGTGCAAATATATTTAATTGTAAAAAAAGAGTCAAGCTACTGAAGATCTTCTCATAATGTTTAAAACCTACACCTTCTTTTCACTGTCACGGTGAAGCCATAGTAATGAAAATAACATGGAAAGGCAGGAAACAAAATTACAGTTCAGTACTTTGCTCCTATAGGACCTTGGTGCCCTCAGGAAATGTGCCTGCATGACCCTAGGTCATTTACAGAATAGGTTTTTCATGGTCTGATCACTTTTAAAAGCCAGTCTTTGGATTAACCCAGGCCGTAGTTTCTTCTTTTCCACATGAGAGAACACTTCTTCAGACAGCAAACAGTTGTGAAATATAACTTTGATCTATTTACTTTGATTTGGGGGAAAATATGAATGTCATTCACTTATTAGAAACCAAGTAATATTTAAGCTCTCAGTTTAGCAAGGATGAATAATCTGTAGTGTATAGAAGTTCATGCCTTTGACTACTCACTCTTTGAATCATAACTGCAGATTTCATTCATAATGGTGCGGGTTTTGGTTTAGTTCCCTCTCTCTCTCTCTCTCTCTCTCTCTCTCTCTCTCTCTCTCTCTGTGTGTGTATTTTAAGCTATATCTAAGGAAGTAGTTTTTCCCTGTTCAGAATTTGAAGACAATTGGTGGAATCCAGAAATCCAGCAAATGCCAACTGTAAGGGGAAATCTCAACTTAAGTTCCTAGAACAGTTTAAATCAGATATTGATTTTTTTCTGCCTAAAATTTTGCAATACCTGCACATTTATATCATCTCCAGTCATTGATATTTTACAAACCACCTGCATTTGCTCTGTAACTGGATGATTTAATGTCAGTTCTAAATGTAATTAATAGCTTAATTACTATGAGTTATTAAATCAAGAGTATAAAGAAGTTCATCTAAAAACATCAAATATGTACTGTCTATCAACTATAAAATTGTTATTCATCATTAGTTGACAGAGTCTTGGATTCCAATCCTGATGTTAGCATGGGTTGGAAGGATTTCCCTATATATAAGAGCTAGGTTTTAAGGCCAGAACAAAATGGGAGATATTCTATGGTTTTCTGAGGAAGTTAAAATGCAAAATATAGAAATGTTCATAAAAGTATAAATATTTAGAAAACTCTGGTTGCAAGAAATATATTTATATTTGTTCAGTTTTTATTTCGGCCCCAGAATAAACGTTCAGCCATAGGGTCAGAAAATTCCAGCTACAACAACAGAGTGCTGCTTTCTATTCAAAGCTATTACAGATACATTCAGATCTAGTGAATATACAAGTACAACCTGCTGAATCTGTTCAGTATTGTGCGTGTATGTTCTTAAGGAAGCGGACCACTTGGTATTAGGGAAGCATTTAGAAAGGTCATCCCTCGAGAAGACTAATTCTCCCTTTCTCTGGAGTCATTAACTGCCTAAGGTTCTTTTTGTCTAAGGGTGGGGCCCCATGAGATTTTCCCGTCCAGGTTGGCATCACGGCTTGTGTCATTGTTCAGGTCTTGTTTAAGTAGCCATGTTTCTTGAGTTTCATGGGAGTGACTCCTTTTTTTCATACTCAGGAGACAGAATCTTACAGCAGACTTCCTGGTTCTCTGGCTCCTTCAGTTCTGCCCCTCTTTTGAAATGTTCTCAAAGCTTTAGATGTTGGGCTTGTGTTGTACATGTAACAGGGCTAAGTGTCTTATGCTCGGTTGTTCTCTGCATTTTGACCAGTGGTGACTTTCTGTTGCAAAAAGAAACTTCTTTGATGAGGATTGAGAGCTACATTTATCTGTGGGTATAAGAAAAAGATTTCAAAGATGATTAATATATAGAAAATAATTACTAGCAAGAGAAGGCATAAGATAAATGTAGTGAGTGTGAGTATACTAGTAAGAATATAACTACTTTGCAATGCATATTTTAGTTATAAAATATTTACTTTTCTTATATTTAGATCTCTCCCAGAATTAACATAACACTCCTATGAAGATGGGAAAAGGAGAGGGCATGTTTGAGAGCAAGTGCTCTGGCAGATAAAATGATTAAATTATCATCTTTATGGAAATGACACAGTAATTGATACCTTAAGGCTAAAAATTAAACAAAACAAGAAAATCCAGTGACAATAATTTGGAATTCAAATGGAAGGTTGTGAGTATCATATTCAGAATAGTATCACCCCAAAGAGAGGGCCACAGCCTTATACTTAGGATTGTGTATATGTAACATGGCAAAGAAAATGCAGAGATGTATTTAAATTAAGGACATTGGGATGAGGACATGACCTCTGCATCTTGTCTTATCATGTGAAAGTTTAATGGTAAAGTATTTGTCCTGGCCAAAGTCAGAGCGAGGTGATGGGGTTGGGAAGCATGGGAAGAGCCTGCCTTGCCTCTGCTGTAGAGATGAGAGGAGGCAGAGCCAAGGGACGAGGATGGCCTCTAGAAGTTAGGAGTGATAATGAACAGGAGACAGATTCTCTCCAAGAGCCCCAACATGAACCGTCTTTCAGACATGGAGCTTTAGCTCTACGTGGACTGGCCTGATGCGATGGCTACAGAGCTGTGAGATTATAAATCTGTTATTGGGGGAGTATGTGTGTTACTTGTTACACGCGGCAAATACGGTGGAGGAGCTTTTAGTTAAGTCTAGTGGACTTGTCTTACTCTACAGGAGTTGTTTTTATTTTTGTCTACGTATGCATACCTGTGTATATGTGTGTGTGTGTGTGTGTGCCCTCAGAGGCCAGCAGAAAGCATCAGGTTTTCTGGAGCTAGAGCTAGAGATGTGGGTGATTGCATCTGAATTCCAGGCCACTGCAAATTTTCTTTTTTTTTTTTAATTTATTTTTAATTAAATTTTTATTTTTTACATTAATTAAGTTTTATTTACTTTGTATACCAGCTGTAGCCCCCTCCCATATTCCCTCCCAAACCCACTCTCCCTCCCTCATCTCCTCCCATGCCCCTCTCCAAGCCCACTGATAGGGAGTTCCTCCTCCCCTTCATCTGACCCTAGCTTATCAGGTCTCACCAGGACAGGCTGTAATGTCCTCCTGTGGCCTGGCAAGGCTGGTCCTCCCTCGGGTGTGTGTGTGTGTGTGTGTGTGTGTGTGTGTGTGTGTGTGTGTGTG
>NW_026596962.1:6497960-6507353 GCF_907164565.1 Psammomys obesus | reverse complement strand
GTGTGTGTGTGTGTGTGTGTGTGTGTGTGTGTGTGTGTGTGTGTGTGTGTGTGTGTGTGTGTGTGTGTGTGTGTGTGTGTGTGTGTCAAAGACCAGCCACTGAGTTCATGTCAGAGACAGTCCCTGTTCCCCTTACTAGAGAACCCACTTGGAGACTGAGCTGCCATGGGCTACATCTGTGCAGGGGTTCTAGGTTATCTCCATGCATGGTCCCTGGTTGGAGTATCAGTCTCAGAAAAGACCCCTGTGTCCAGATATTTTGGTTCTGTTGCTCTCCTTGTGGAGCTCCTGTCCTCTCCAGGTCTTACTAACTCCTCCTTCTTTCATATGATTCCCTGCACTCTGCCCAAAGTTTGGCTATGATTCTCAGCATCTGCTTTGATACACTGCTAGGTAGAGTCTTTCAGAGGCGCTCTATGGGAGGCTCCTGTCCTGTTTCTTGTTTTCTCCTTCTTCCAATGTCCATCCCATTTGTCTTTCTAAGTAAGGATTGATCATCTTACCCCGGGTCCTCCTTGTTTAGCTTCTTTAGGTGTACAGATTTTAGTATGTTTATCCTATCTTATAGGTCTAATGACAAATTTTCAATAAAAGCTTGAACCACTGAGCCATCTCTCCAGTCCTGTGAGTTTGTTTTGAAAATGCCAAAACTTAAATTTCTAATAAAATAAGGATTTGGGATCTTCAGTTAGGCATACTGCACGAGAATTCTGGTAGGTGTGCAGCCCATAATGGCCTCGATATTTAAGACACTTTGCATGCTCCCAGTGTCATGCCTGTGCCTGCTTAGCTACGATGGTTTAGCATGATCACACAGGATCTAGCATTTCCAGCATTGACAGATGCTGTTATGTACCTTATCTTCTGACAGTAATCTGGTGGCTGGTTACTAAAGGCCAAGCTTCCTCATCTTGGATCTGAGTTCTGGTACTTTTGAGACAACCATGGAGAGGCTACATGTAGGTAACCCACTCAATGCATTCTCTGAAGCCGGTTTGTAGCCACCTTGCCCAGGCCTGAGGGTTCAGAAACTTTTATGCCCTGGTACATAGGGTTCCTTCAGGGTATTGTCTTTTCCCGTTTAGAACCATAAATAAATATTTGCTAACCTGTCATGCTGAAGAATGTCTAAGATGATCCCTACTCTAATTCCAGATATGAAAAAAATGATAAAACCCAATAAAATAGTTCTTATTTTCAGACAACAATTTACATTTTTGAAAAATGTTTAGGTAGCAGGAAGTGGCTGTGACAGCAATTGGTTAGAGGCTTGTTTTGATGGAGTCTTCACACCTTCCATATCAAATTCAGTTTTGGGGATAAAGCCATGGTTTCCACTTAGAAAAGAATTGTGGAAAAATTCATGTGTTCCTAGCAGGAAAAAAAAAATCACCATAAGTAGTCGGTAGCCTTTCCCATAGAGCGAATGTTCTTACTTGGTGGTGGTGGCTTAAGTGGAGAGGAGATGTGTGAATTCTACACTTAGCAAAAGTGATTGCTTAGTTCTTGCACTCGAGCCAGAAAATGTGGGTTTTATATTTTGCAATTTCTAGAATCTATTGAAATACTCTTAATGTTTTAAAATATAATCACTCATTGAAACCTGCCAAATGTTCATATGACATACACATTTTTTACAAATATGTTTTTAAATATCTGTTAATTATATCATTCAATTCTTCCAATAATAAAAGTACTTGCCTAATATGACTCTCATTCAGGCCCCCTTCCAGAAACATCAGATAAATTAACTCTGCGATGAGGTGAGGGCTCTTAGAGGCTGGTGCCCTTGTTACACTCTCATAAACTTCCTGAATTGAAGACAGTGAGAGATTAATCACTGGGCTAGGATGAGGCAAGGCGAGGGTGTGGCCTCAGGCACGCAGATTTTATGTTCAAAAGGCCCTACAGTTTTTGGAGACTTTATTTCAAGCCATCTCATGTTATTTTGAAAGACTTGCAGTGTGGCTAACTAATAAAAATAAAATGCTGGCTGAATCTCAGTTAAATCTCAAACAACATTTTACATATTTGCAGAATATTTCTCTTCTCTTTTTTTTTTTTTAATTTAGGTCCTTTACTTAGATTCTTTTTTTACTTTATTACATGTATTTTTTTAATTTTTTCTTTTTTTATTACACTTTATTCATTTTGTATCTCCCATAAGCCCCTCTGCCTCCCCTCCTGATCCCATTTATTTATTAGTGTAAGAGTGTGTGTGTGTGGAAACAAGACCTGCACACACATACTCACCCATCTATGCCACAATTCATATGAGGACGTTTAGAGGGCACCTGGGGGAGTGATTTGCTCCTTGACTTGTGCGGGTTCCAGGCAGGGATTAACTCAAGTGGTCAGAGTTGGCAGCAAGGGCCTTCACCCCTCCCCGAACTACCTCTTTGGCCCCATTTTCCCTTCTTTCTGCTGGTTCAGTATTTTTACTAAGTGTGTGTATGTCATGCATACATGTGTTCCTACCTGCTTATGAGTGTACACGCATGTGTCTACATTACTCTCCACCTTTTCTTTTCTTTCATTGTTTCTTTGTTTCTTTCCTTCTCTCCATTTTTCTTTTATCTTCTTTCTTTTTTATTTCTTTCTCTTTCTCTCTCTCTTTTCTTTCACTCTTTCTTTCCTTCCTTCTTTCTTTTTTCTTTCTCTTTCTTTCCTTCCTTCCTCCCTTCCTTCCTTCTTTCTTTTCTTTCTTTCTTTTGTTGAACCCGGGACTTCCTGTTCCTGCGTGAGTGAGGCTGTCCCACAAGCCGCAGGGATCCTCCCGTCTCTGTCTCCAGCTTCCACAGTGGTGGTATGCTACCACGCCCCATGTTCTATATGGTTGCAGGGGGTCTGAATGCTGGTCCTCAAGCTTTCGCTCTTGTCCTCATGAACCTGTCCCCAGCTCTGCTGGTTCTGGATATTTCAGGTTTTATTTTTTACTTTTAAGTATTGTCATGTCTCTCTTTACTCTGGCTCTTCCTGTGTATCTATTTTCTCCTTTTCTTTTTATTTCAAGTGTTGGGTATCAGATAATGAATACACTATCTTAATTACAGTGACTTGAATGAGATGGGTTGGCTTTTCTATTTAACCCGCATCTTCTTCATATCTCAGCCTACTGTCTGGGAGGTACCAGGAACCAGAGTGACTCAGTCACCAGGAGAGCGCCTGGGAGGAGGGGCTGCATGGGATCTAAAGAACTTGCCATCTCACCTCCTGCTGCATTGTTGGCTGCTTTGTGATGACGGCTCATGCTAGTGATTTAATTGTATGTTCTTTCACCTTTCCTTTCCAATGGGAGTCATTGTCCTTTTTCTCTTCACCTCACTATCAGGGTACTAATTATTAAAAATAAAGCAGAGCAAAGGTTACTTATTAATAAAAATAAAATTGTCATTTTTCCCACGGACAAGTTTTTCTCTATGGCTTCCTAATTCTTCAGTTATGCCTGCATGTTTAGCAAGCACATTGTCATTCAGAAGGAAGTTTTGCAAGTCTTTCCAGAGGTCACCTTCACTCCCTGCAAATTCCCAGCAGCTCTCTGTTTGCTTTAAGGCCTTCCATGCTAGGCTCTGATGGCTGCTTCTGGACGTGGCTCTAGCACTTGCGTTGCCTAGACTGCCTCTGTGGCTCCATTTGTGGAGGTTTATAAGCAGGTTCTACTTCTTATCTGTACCAGTCCATGTTTCTTTAGTGCAGGATGGGAGAGATGGGTGGATGTGTAGAAATAATTGTTCTTAGGTTTGCTGTGGCTTAAGGTCATGAGGTCCCATGCTTTTTCTTTTCTTCATTGTATAGCATCTTCAGTTTTTGTCCTTAGTTCTACATGGTCACCAAATCATACTTCTCAAAGCCAAGTCTTTTCATGGATGTATATAGGGGCAGGAAGAGGGCCTTTATCTTCTTAACTGCCCCCCTCGTGAATGTGTGTGTGTCTTTATTTTGTGTGTAGGTGCACTGGTGTTAAAATGCCTATGTGAAGGTTGGACGATAACCATGTGGGTGCCCTGGGATGAGCTCAGGTCATGGCTTGACAACAAGCACCTACACCCTCTGAACCATCTCACTGGCCCTTCTCTACTGTGTTATGTACATAACTTTACATGCATTTGCATCTTTTTTTGTTTGTTTGGTTTTGAGTGTTGATTTATTACTAAAGATCTGAATTCGGAGACAGAGAGGAAACATGTTTTATCTACATATTTTTTTTTGTAAACTCCGTCCATGGGAAAGGAGGCCAGCATCAGTTTCCGGCAGGCGGGACATTCTCGTGGAGGCACTGTAAGGCCCGGTCCGTCCACTTCATCTCCTGTTCTTTCACAGACTCCGTGGTGCCACCATTGTCTTGCTCAGGCTCGGGAAGCTCGCTCAGTGGAATCGCGACATCCTCGTATGGCAGCTTGTCTTCCCGCCAAGCGTCATCAATCAAATCTAAGATCCTTCCATCTCGCTGTACCTCACTGTCCATTTCCTGCAGCTTTGATCTTGTCTGGTCCACACCGCGTGCTATGGCTTCATGCATTTGCATCTTAAATATGTGAGAGTACACATATTGTGACTGCTGTTACAATAGTCACCTCACTGTATCCAAGGTTCCACATCTGTGGATTCAGCCAACTGTGGATTGAAGGTATTCAGGGGAAATGTGCATCCGTACTCAGCAAGTTCAAACCTTCTGCTTTGCCATTTTTCCCGCAAAGGTATAGCGTGACTACTCTTGCGTAGCACTGGCATTGTACGTCCATGGATGACCTAAGTAGCAGGGTGGCGTGTGCTACACGCAGACACTATCTCAGGGCTTTGGCATCTGTGCAAGGTCCCAGAACTCAAAGTACGTGGATGCCAAGGGAGGATTATACAATATGTCTCATTCTTCTGGGGACTGGCAAGGTGAAGATCAAAGTGGCAGCATATTCGCTAGCTGATGAGTGCCCCTCTCTGGCTCTTAGATGGTGCTGTTTCCAGGGGGTGGCCAGTGAGCTCTCTGAGCTCCTTCTGTCAGGACATTAGCTTCACTCAGGAGGAAACAGTCTTCATTCCCTAACCATCACACTGGTAATAAAAATTTCACCATACTGGAACCCCCAGGCTATTGTAGTTCACTTAAGTAAATAAAGACTGTTATGCTGACAAAAGAGTGAGGGAGCCATCTTGAGGCTGCTGTACTACTTGCCGTTTCCAACATACACACACACACACACACACACACAAACACACACACACACACAGAGAGAGAGAGAGAGAGAGAGAGAGAGGCACTTTACTTTCAGAATCGGGATTCCAGCCCTTGCTAGATCTGGAGAGGACTTGAATTTGAAAGCTAGGAGCAGCTTCTGTGTGAGCAGTTGTCTGTGGTCCAGCTGTGTGTCTGGGATGTCTGAGTCCCTTGTACAGAGGGTGCAGTGTTTGCACATATCACACAGCACCCTGATACTTAGGTCAACTCTACACGCTGCAGTGCCGAGCAGCTAAGTGGTGTCATAGGCAGCCTTGTATTTAAACAGAGCCGGTGATGTAGGCAGTGCACAGCCTGGGTGTGTCTCAGCCCAAGGTTCTTCCCTTGGATTGACTGAGATACACATACCAAACTGAGCACTCACTGCGGACTCAGCCTGCTGCAACCTTGTTACTAATTGGAATAGTCCCCCCACACCCCTGCTAGCTAGTTTCTTCCTTTATTTCCTCCTCTTTCTCTCTTGAAGTTTTGTCTTAGAAATTAGAGCCTTCAAGTTCTTCTGAGAAAACAAAGGAAGTACCTTTTCCAGCCCTACTGCTTATAGGGATCCTGGAAAACTGTTCAGGTTCTGCCTGCCAACCTACGGAGACAAGTTGAGACACTCACACAGCACACTGGCCAGCTCTGAGTAATACCTACGACAAACTAACTTCTCGCATCAAGCTATTATGAAGCATCTTCTGTTAGACTCCACAGTCTCATGCCAACAGGCAGACTCTAATTACGTTTACCAGAATGACTGAAGGGACTTAGGAATTCTCGGGCATCCCGTTGCTTTCTGCTGCATAGGCTTCCTTGATTCAGAATTAAAGGATAGCTTAAGGCTCTCTCCAGGAGAGGTGGAGTGGGAGCTTACCAGAAGCACAGCGACAGTTCTGTGTAAAAGCTGGAAAAATTAATAATGTGATAAAGCAGCAATTCTCAAGCTGTTGGTCATGACGCCTGGGGCGGGGGAGGAGGGTCATAGAAGACATATCCTGCATATCAGATGTTTACATTACGATTCATAACAGCGGCTGAATTAGGGTTATGAAGTAGCAATGAAATAATTTTACGGTTGGGGGTCACCACGACACAAGGAACTGTATTAAAGGGTCGCAGCACTAGGAAGGTTGAGAAGCACTATAAGAAAGAGAAACTGAACCAAATCTCTTTCCAGTCTCTCACTTTAAAATTAAAACAGAGGCTATGGCCCTATAAGGGCCATTCTTGTTTCTACTAAAGCAATATCCTTTGAACATTCTCCTATTTTCAACACTGTAAAACAGCTTGTACTTGTTTCTCTCTTTGCCCCTCCTTCCTCCTCTCCCTTCTTTTGTCCTTCCCTCCCTCCTGTTTGTAACTATGAGAGTTTCACATTCTACTTAAAATTACAGGAAGTTTTGTGAGTGGAGGAAAGGTTTGGATCAACCTCAGTAAGGAGAGTGTGGATGGGAGAGCATGAATAGAGATGGGCAGTGGCTGCAGTGGTTTTGTGAATTCACCTTGAGTCGCTCTGTGTTGATTACTCAGAGAGAAATCATTCACCTGGTGACAGCCGGCTCTCCTCATGCTGCCTTGTACTTTGTTTCCTGGGGACCAGACTGTTTACTGAGTGGAGTTTAGGCTAACCAGTCTGTAACTTTGAACTCTCCTCGAAGAGCCACACTTCTAAGCAAGACACTCCCACCGAGGCACTGTAGGTCATGTGTCAATTGAGGCAAGCCATCTGTAACTTTATCTGCTTCCCTTTTAACAGCAGGATGAAGCACAAAGGGAAGTGGAATTCTAAGAGAATTCTGCAGGTGCTGTGTTGGTTTTGCAAGGCTATCACTGCTGATTTTAATTAACTGTGACTATGGTCGATGATTTATCCTCGGGATGAACACCTGTGGAGTTCCTCAGTGGCTCCTTATTTGAAGTTCGTAGTTGGTATTCTTGAGTTCCTTTCAGTGCAATCAAAAGGATTTGAAAGTTAAGTTTTACAGATAGCGTGATTTAAATATAAAGTGCCCCTGGGCTCATGTTTTAGACACACAGTTCCCAGAAAGTAGTGTTGCTTAAGTTCCTGGTGGGCCAGATAAGCAACAAATACAACAAAGGAAATGGAAGTCTTTGGTTCAACTGCGGTTTACTCTTTCTCAGGGTGAGATATTTATAAGTGTGTGTTATTGGTGGAGATTGGGAGTGAATGAACAGCTTTAATTTTGGCATTTCGGTTCGCTCCATTGTGTCTGGTGGATATGATTTTCTCTCCTACAGTGTCTGATGTGATTGGCTCTCTAGTTCATCCTTCAGTGCACGATTGGCTCATGGCCAGCATGCGTATGGTTGGGGCGCTCAGGCTTAGCCTTGTGGGTCTTGTTTCTACTAAAGCAATATCCGGTCCTCACATTGAGTGAGGGGTGTAGTGTGCCATTATTACTCTGATCCGACAGCTTCCTTTCCAACTGTGTCAATACCTGAAATATAAGAGGCTTTGAGAAATATCTGTGTAATATGTAATAAATATTTTTAATAAGGATTTCACAACACTTTAATTTTCTTTTTCTTTTTGTACTTAAAGTGTCCATTTGTTTGTTTGTTTTTATTGTTTTGTTTGTTCACCATTTGATACATGTACATTGTGTATTCTGATCCTGCTCTTCCTTCATCCTATTTATTGCTCCCTCCTTCCAAGCAGCTGAGATTACACAAGTGCACCTCTATGCCTAGACTAGAATGGGCTTTCCAAGAATCAGTGACACTCTGTGACTAAATAGGATAGTAAAATCAACATATACTGTAGAATGCTTTGGCACTTACGTTCCCCCATTAATGTTGGCTACTAATAACGCATATGAAAAGGAATCAGAGAAGGAGGCATTTTAAAGGAAGACCATACTCCTAAGTCTTACGGGAAACATGGAATCCTGAAAAGGCACACTACTTTGAAATCGGAAATGAAGACTGAATTAGAAGAAAATTAAGTAGAAGAATGAAAGATAGAAAGTAAACACCATGAAAAACACCATGTTGATAGATAGCATCAGACCTCCCTATTCCTTTTGAGGGCTTCTGAACTGTTGTTTGATTTTAGTGGGAAAGCATTACAAACATGAAGCAAGTTATTGGCAACAAATTTGGTTTACTCACCAACGGCCAATTCCACCTCACATTTACTCAATATGGTTGATCTTTCTTGATTCTTCTTACATGAAGTTAACTTGAGACTTGTGTACAAAGTTATTGTCCCACAAAAGCTGCTATTACAGAGGTTGTCAGCTCTAGGATGTATCCAGGAAGCCCTTGGGTTCCATGTCAGTATTTCACACTTGATGAAAAGGCACCGCAACAGCAAGTGGTAAGATACATCAGGTGACTCTCTCACCCTCACAGGCTCTTGTCAGGCAAGATAGACCAGACCACTGTGCATGAAGCTACAAGAGAGAAGGCAGCCACCTGGCTGGTAGCGGAGGAAGAAGGGACCTTCCATTCTTTCACACATTTGTAGTTTATCTTCGTTATTTATTGCTTCATATCAAACCAATACAACTTTAAAATTAATTTAAAAGTTATTTCCTTTTGAGAACTTCACACAAGAGCAAGGCATTTATCTCAATCCCACTCTTCCCTCCTGACTCTAATTCCTCCCATGTTGTCTTAGGTTTCTTTTGCTGTGATAAACACTGAGACAAAAAGAAAACAAAAAACAAACAAACAAACAAAAAAAACCATGGTAGGATGTGTTTATTTGCCTTACAGGTAATAGTATGTCATTGAGGCAGAGGCCATGAAAGAATGCTACTCACTGGCTTCCTGCCCTGGCTTACTCGGTGTACTTTCTTACGTACCCCAGGACCACCTGCCCTTCGATGGCACTTCCCACAGTAGGCTGGACCTTCCTTCATCAGTTATCAATCAAGAAAATGCCTCCCCCCATCCCCAAAGCTTGTCTGCTGGACATTTTATCAGTTGATGTTTCCTTTTCTCAAACCACTCTAGCTTGTGTCAAATTGACAAAAACTAGCACCCATGTCCTCCAATTCCCTTCATATATACACATTATATACAACATACTGCAGTCCCACACATACATGTGTGTGTGTCTGTCCCACACAGACACGCACACGTATCCTCCTGCAGCCACATGTACCGCACACACTTCTATATCCTACTGCAGCCACATGTACCGCACACAC
>NW_026596962.1:6443377-6497950 GCF_907164565.1 Psammomys obesus | reverse complement strand
CCGCACACACTTCTATATCCTACTGCAGCCACATGTACCGCACACACATAGCATACTGCAGCTCAAATGTATATGTGACCAAGGCTGGTCACTCGAGTTTAGACAACCTCTGCATTTTTTTAAATGCCTGGTAACTGACAAAATTAAAGGCAGATAGAGAAATTTGCAAAAGCATTCTTCAGGGCTGAAACATGTTGATCATATGCAAAGTTTTCAGTTTATTTTGTGAGCGAATTTTAAAATTATAAAATTTTAATGATTCTGTGTTGCTGTCTGAGCGTGGAGAGTCACTGCAGGCTCATATGGTAACTGCTTGGTCTTCAGTTGATGGTGCTGTATTGAGAGGTTCTGGAAACCTAGGAGGATGAAGTAGGTCACCGCAGGGGGAGATGATGCTCTCGGGGAGGGGTGTCTTGTCCAGGCCTCCCATCTTTCTGTTTTGTCTGCCCAGAAGCAATAGAGCCAAAGACTATGGATTGAAACCCCTGAAACCATGAAGCAAAAATTCTTCCTCCTATGCTTCTCACATATTTTATCCTTGAGTAATACACCCTTCCCCCAAGCCACTCTATATTACCTTGGCTATTTGTTCTAAGTTTTTAATGAAATATGAGCCATATTCTAAAAGGGATTTTAGAGAGGAATTTTTTTGTTTGATTGTTTGTCTGTTTTGGTAGTGCTGGTATTAAATCTAGAGTCTAGAGCAGGCTAGGCAAGCACACTCTTCTGAGCTACAGCCTAGTCCTGTGCTAAGAAGAGATTTACTTTTGGTGGGCATGATGGTAAATGTCTCCCACTCAAACACTAGAGAGACAGAGTCAGTAGGATCCTGTTTCCAGAAACAAGTATTTCCTGTTTTGTAACGAACCACATAGGGGTTGGCAGCAACAGTTTCCCTGTTCCCTAGGCTTGTTTCTATAGATCACTTATATAAGCTGAAGAGCGTTAGTGTTTAGGTGTGATCCTTCACTGTTGTGCCGCTACTGTCTGGAGACCTGTGCTGAATGGAATAGGAAATTTTCCTCATAGGCTCATTTGAACACTATCTTCCAGTTGATGGCACTGTTTGGAGGACTTAAGAGGAAGTGAGGCCTTGCTGGAGGAAGCATGTTGCTGAGAGTGGGCTTTGAGAGTTTATAACCTTGCTCACTTCCAATATCCTCTTGGCTTCATGTTTATGATCGAAACTCTGATCTCTCATCTTCCTGATCTAGTTGATTGATGTCAGAGGGCCTAGCCCACTATGGGGGTGCCATCTCTGGGCAGGTGGTCACTGATGGTATAAGAAAACAGACTGAGCAATGGGGAGAAAGCTAGAAAACAGCATTTCTTCATGGTTTTTGCTTCAGTTTCTGTCTCTAGGTAGCTACGTCGAGTTCTTGCCCAGACATCCTTATAGTTAAGATATACTTTATAGTCATGAAATACTAGAAGTTGTAAGCTGAAATAAACATTTTATCCCCAAGTTACTTCTGGTCATGGTGTTTATTATACAATAAAACAAAACAATATATCTTTAGTATGTTCAGGACCTGTAAGTTCATGATTATAATATTTTCCTGGCTTTAAAAAAGTTAGTGGTTAAAGGCACATGCTGGTCTTGTAAAAAACTGGAATGCAATTCTAGCATCCACATCAGGTAGCTCAGATGCATGCAACACCAGCTTCAGAGGATCTGATGGTCTCTGTTGTCACTACACTCATGTTCACAAACTCACACTCAGATACATATAATTAAAAAATTAAACTATCATTCCCAAGTAGCTCTCTGAAATTTTGTACTAAAAACAAAACACATTATCTTCTTGCTAATATAACATTTTTTATTTTTCTGTTAAGGTATTGTCTGCCCCTTTATTTTCAACTCCTCTGTATAATCTCCATACATCATTTCTAGAGCTATTACCACTTGCATCAGAACTGTGTGGAACTCTTCACCCTCCTGCAATCTTCATACTTTCTTTAAAAGCAAAGTGATGTTATGTAGGTCTTAGACTCAGACATAACAAAATACCACAGGAAAGTTAGCTGGTGATAGAATGTTATTTTTCTGAGTGCTGGAGGTTAGGGAGAGAGATGAGGATGGCAGCATTGTTGGATTCTGGTGAGGACCTTATCCTGCTTGCATATAACCTACTTTTAGTTGTGTCCTCACATGAGGGAAGAAAGGCCCTCAGACTTTGTGGACTCCCTGATATACAGTCTCTAACCTTACTCATGAGTGTGCCACCCTCATTATCTATACAATTTCCAAAGCACTCCGTCTTCCTCATACCATCGTATTGGAGGTTAGGGCTTCAACATATGAAAACAGGGTGACACCAATATAGCCTCAATCACACCTCATTGTATTTGTGTTCTAAGACAGAGCTTACTGTGGAACAGTTGAGCATTTTCTATAGCATGATTTATAATAATTATTATTTTGTGCTTAGGCAATGTACCTTCAAACTTTAAGAACAGTTAAAATGCTGTATTTTTGTCTATATGAGTGAGTTTATACCATGTGTGTCTTTCTGCTTCTGGGATAGCTCACTCAGGATGATCCTTTCCCGGTCCTACCATTTACCTGCAAATTTCATGATTTCTTTGTTTTTCATTGCTGAGTAATATTCCATTGTGTAGATGTACCACAATTTCTGTATCCATTCTTCAGTTGAGGGGCATCTGAGTTGTTTCCAGCTTCTTGCTATTACAAATAAAGCTGCTACAAACATGGTTGAGCAAAAGTCCTTATTGTGTACTTGAGCCTCTTTTGGATATAATATAGGATAAACCTACTAAAATTTGTACACCTAAAGAAGCTAATCTATAGGGAGAACCCTGGCTAAAATGCTCAATCCCCATCCCAAAAGGCAAGGAGGATGGACATCAGAAGAAGAAGAAGAAGACAGGAAACAAATTAGGAGCCTCCCACAGAGGGCCTCTGAAAGGCTCTGCCCTACAGATTATCAAAGCAGATGTTGAGATTTATGGCTAAACTTTGGGCAGAATGCAGGGAATCTTATGAAAGAAGTGGGAAATAGTAGGATCTGGAGAGGACAGGAACTCCACAAGGAGAGCAACAGAACCAAAAAATTTGAGCACAGGGGTCTTTCCTGAGACTCATACTCCAACAAAGTACTATGTATGGAGATAACCTAGAACCCCTGTGCAGAGGTAGCCCAGGGCAGTTCAGTGTCCAAGTGGGTTCCATAGTAATGGTAACAGGGACTGTCTCTGACATGAAATGATTGGCGTGCTCTTTTATCACCTCTCCCTGAGGGGGGAGCAGCCTTATCAGGCCGCAGAAGATGACAATGCAGCCACTCCTTATGAGACCTAATTGACTAGGAAGGATACGAAGACTTCCCCTATCAGTGGAGTTGGGGAGGGGCATGCATGGAGAAGGGGGAGGGACGGTGGGATTAGGAGGTGAGGAGAGAGAGGTTTTTGGAGGGATACAAAGTTAATAAAGTGTAATTAATAAAAATTAAAATAAAAAAAGAAAAAATGTCCTAAGGAAAAAAATGTTGTATTTTGTTTAGTGGAATCATTTTTTAAGTTTGCTGCTGCTAAAAAGAAAATAGATTTATTTTTATCCCAGTGATCCAGGCACTTGAGTTCAGAGTTTGTTTGCTTGGAAGAGGGGACTGGCAGGGCGTGGTGTGACTTGTGCATCCCAGTAAGGCGTGATGTACAGTGTTCACCCCTTGAGTTCTGTGCTTATGCTATAAAACTTCCAAGAATGCAGGTTCTAGAGACATACCCAGCTTCTGTATATGGAAAATGTTTCTAAAAAGCTTTTTTCCTTGTGGGATGTGCCAGATGGGTGTTCTCCGTACACAAACATTCAAAAGCCTTGGGAAGAGAAGGGAGGTCACAGTTTAACGTTCACTCTCTAACAAGACAGGCAGATGCCTGAGACAGAGTTGAAATACAAATTCATGAAATCTGAGGGGAATGGCAAATATTTGGCTGATTCAATATGGAGTAATGAGCTGGGGTGCTTTTCCCTGGTCCCACTCAAAGGGCCCACCCCTTCCGCAGGGACTAGCTGCCATCTACTCATCTGTCGCGTGTTCATTGTCACCTACACAAAGCTTTTCTTCTCTGCAGGCAGTGTGATGGCACCCTCCTCTCTGTCCCCAAGCCCTCTGTCTTCACTATACTTAGAACTAAACAAAGTGTTCTGTAATGATTTGTTTGCATATCTGTGGCTTCCAGGGGGTGATGAGCTTCTCACTGGCATCAAAATCTTTTTTATCCCTGTATTCTTTTGCTGAATAAACTGTTGAGTCTATTTTTATATCCCTCTTAACTGCTTAAAATGATCCCCGTAGTCATCAGCAAACTTCACTTCTGTCAAGTTGCTTGACATGCCAGACAGAATATTTTTATAGCTTTTCTCCCCACTTTCTTCCCTATGCTAGAACAACTCTCCCCAAACACCAAACCATGTTTTCTGTTTGCATTAGTTTTTGCCCATTCTCAAGGCTTGCTGGGTACTACTTGTTTGCTGGGTACTACTGGTGTAATACTCTTTGCTTCTCCCAATTATTGTGGAACACACACCACTGTGATAGTGAACTTTCTTGTCTCTTTACCTCTAACTTAAACAATACTATGTGGTTTCTCTTTCTCCTAGCAGACAGCTGCTACTCAGAAAATATTCTGTAAATTGTATTTCTTTCTAAATCCATGTTATGTACTATAAAAATTTGCCATAAAGTAGAAAAGTTGCACAAAGTGAAATAGAAAATTTGCATTCTTATTCAGTTTCTGCTGCTTATAGATAGACCAGAAAATAAAGTATAAACATTTGCCCAATGCTGGAGTGTTTTAGAAAATTAGTAGAAACAAACAAAGAGAAACAGGCTTGGTCTACGAAGTAGGAGCCATTGTACAAGAGCAGCGGAGAACAGGCTGTAGAGGGAAGAGGACGTTGATTAAGGTGACAAGATCACATTGGAACAAGACTCTAGTCAGGTAGCGGCTCACATTACCTGTCCAAGGTGAGGTCAGTGAAGAGAAGCGGAGTTTGGTTTTAGATAGAAAGAAGACATTGACCCTAAGGCCTACACATTTATGCCCACGCCTGATGAAGCTGCTATAGAAATCCTGTTCACCTATGTCTCAATGCAGCATGGAAGGGAGATGGTGGTGTTCTGGAAGAGAATGCGCCAACTGTTTAGATTACTCTCCCTGGGCACCATTCACCCAACTGTCTTTATGAGAAGCAGCAAGCCATTTAAAGCATTAGAGCCTGAGGATCTTTCTCTGTAATAATTAGGATATTTATTTACATTGTGGATATTAATCTGGAAAATCAGGTAGGGATAAACCTTTTGGTGCTGGGTCCCCAATGGCCACTCCTGGAATCACACATAGTTCTCTGAGGGCAGAGATGTTTCTTCCATTTTTTTGTGAGTCTTAAGAGTTCCCCATGTTGGTCATTATGCATAATGAACATTTTAAAAGGAATTCATTCTTTGTTAAATGCAGGTTCGCTTCTCCACATGTTCCTCTCGGTGGTTGGGTGCCTCAAGCCTGGGTGCAGATACGTGCAAGCGCAGCTTAGCAGCATAAGCCTGCTGTGAGGACCTGACTTGTTTACGACTTGGTATTGAGTTTGAAGGCAGCAGGATGGTGGCCCATGGATGGTGGCACATGTGGCTCATGGATGGTGGCTCATGGATAGTGGCTCACAGGTTAGAGGTGCCCCCATCCCAGTGTAACTCTCAGTGAGTGAGAGTCAGTTACAGCCATCTTGTTCCTGTTGGAGAACGAGCTCACAGTAGACACGTCCGGGAGGGAGAGGCGGCATGTAACCAGCTCTCTCGCTAACAGGAATGGAGTGGCTGGAGGAAGGATTGAGAGAAATAGCATCTTTGAAGTGGTTGAGATCAATTTAATTAAGAAACTCTATGGTCACTGCCCTACTCATTATTATTCTATCACATTCTGTTAGGTGACATCATGTAGGTTAGCTATTCCAGTTACTTTGAGTAGGGAGACCTTTTATTTTAAGCCCAGAGTTTGTAGATGGTAGCATAAATGTATTATAGTATCAGATATGTTAATCAGATTAATATAATCAGATCATTGGAGAAACATTTGTTTATGTATTTATTGTAATGCTGGGATCAAATTTAGGGCCTCAAGCATAAACCTCTCTAAACCCAAGGTGGTAGTTCACCCTGAAATCCCAGCACTAAGAAAGCTGAAGTAAGATTATGCCATGAGTTCAAGGCTAAACTGGGCTACACACTGAGTGGTAGTCAAGCCTGAGCTACACAGTGACATTCCCATCACAGAAAAGTAAACAAAGTCAAGTAAACAAATAAGTAAAAATAAATTCCACGAACTGTTACTGGCCTAAAATGACAGAAATCATTTCATTGTTATGATGTGCTAATTATGCTGGCTAGGGTACAGCAGTGCATAACTCAGCCAAACATTAATGTGGTCACTGCTCTGAATTTGATTGACATAATTCGCATGAATCGACTTACCATTAGCTGAAAAACTAAGACAACCTTTCCACATACTGCATACTGCAAGGTTCCCCAAGAGAGATGATCAAAGACCATAAGTTCCTCTCTAGGGCCTCACCTCAGGAGCCATGAGTCTTCCATTTAAACATATTTTGTTGATAGGACAGACAGAAAGGTCCATCCAGATTCAAGGAGAACAGCACAGACAAGCACCTAATGGGAAGAGAGATACTGGCGGGCTGAAGATGAGCCTCTGCCACCTTCCAACTCACAGTGGATTGAGAAGCATAAAACCAGATTGTTGCATTTCACACAAACATATTTCAGACTTGAATTCAACAGTATATTATCCTATGTTTCCCATGTCAAATATCCTGAAAGATGACTGTTGGATGTGTCAACATTTTTTTAAATTAGTGTATTTAATGTGCAAAATAAAAAGTCATCAACATAAAACGTGCCCATGGGGGTTGGAGAAACACAGGGTTTAGCACTTCGCTTGTACACGCCTTTTACTGGGTATTGTATAGTTTTTGTAGCGTGCCTCCTAACTGATTATTTTTCTCTGAGAGTTCTTGATGAACACGTGCGCTCCTCACTGAAATGCATCCTCACCGTGGAGAGTCTTTACTAGCATTACCTTCTGCCTCCTGCTTGTAGATCTTAAACTACAGTTCTCACTGTGTCCCTGTACCAGTCACATGCCTTTTTTCTAGGTTAGGCAACCCTCTGTTTTTCTGAATTTTATGGATGTGATACATTTGGGATTTAGGTGAGCTTGTGTATGATACTGGTATGATCCGCTCTTGTAAGAGTTTGTAGGGTATTGACATGATCTGCAAGATACTTTCAACCTATTAATCTCTACATTTTACAATGATAATTATAAAAATCAGAAGCACTGCAGTTAGATAGTGTTCTTTCTTAATAGATTACTTCAGAAAACTGTATTCTGAGCAAGTGAAAACAATGAGACCATATATGTTTAATAAACATCTTTCTAAACAATGACTAACTGAGGGGCAAAGTGATGAATCACAGAGATTTGACAGAATGAGTCAGAGATCGGATACACCCAACTCTCATGAGAACAGGCAGGAAGGAGAGGCTTTTTACGAGCAGTTCAAGGAGAGAGAGTGCAGTGAGTTCATGCAGTCAGTGCAGTTCAGTTTGTGAAGTTCAGAGGCAGTTTTTCTGGGCAGAGCAATTCAGTCAGAAGCTAAGAGAAGCCAGTTTGAATCAGTCACCTTTTAAGGAGTTTGAGCCAGAACATCTGAGTTGAAACAGCCAGTTACAGTTCAGAAAGAACTAGAAAAGGTGAGCTTATTTAGCAGCAAGTCTTGGAAGCTGAAAACATTCTCAGCCTAGGTCAGCAGATGAAGGCTGGAAGCTGAAGCTTTCTAGGTCTGGGGCTGAAGAAGATTAGGTTGAAGAAGATTAGATTGTACAGAGGCTAGAATCTTCCAGGCTTAGGGACAGTTAAAACAGAGAGTAGAAATGCTGTGGGCTCAGCCCAAGTCATGTATTCATACAGCTTGGATACAGCTCTCATTTTATCCCTTCATCTGAGGAAATAAAGATGACATTTACATTTTTATTAGTATTTTCAAGACTTTAACAAATAAGGTATGGCATACAAAACACATATAACCAACTTCAATTTCACATTTAGAAGTATACAGATTTCCAGTTTTATCCATCTTCTTTGCATACAGTTGAATATTTTACTCAAAGATTTCTGTCTTATGTTCCTTCCTATTTTTTCTAGTAAGGTTGGAGTTGCTATTACCACTATCATTGCTGTGTATTGTAGAGAAATTTTAATTCAGAGCATGGCTGCTCTGTCGAGAGATCACATCCAAAGACCTTCTAGGTCTGTGTGATCCAGCTGGAATACAAACACACCTTTATTCCAGGAGACAGAGGCAAGCAGAGCTGAGTGCAAGACCTGCACTCAGGTATAGAGCAAGTTTCAGATAAAGAAAAGCTTAGTTCCAACTATGGTGGCATATGCTTTTAATCCCAAACAATGAAGGTAAAGTTAATTTGTGGAAGGAAGTATCCATGTTTAAAAGTGTTGTTTAATTGAGTGGCAGAAAAAGTGATGAATCAGAGAAAGATTTTACAGAATAGGATCCACCCAACTCTCACAAGAAGAGAGAGAAAAGGGAAGCTACTTAAGGATCAATGGAGAGATGGAAGAGGCAGTTTTACTGGGACAGTAATAAAGAGACAGGTTACAGAGAGAGAACAAACTAGACAAAATGAGACAGAGAATGAGCAAGGAGATTAGAACAGATTGCTTGAGTTAGTTTGAGGCTGAACAGAGCAATTCAGAGGCCAAGAGAAAAGCCAGATTGAAGCAGTCATCTGGGAGAGAGTTTGAGCCAGAACTACTGAGTTGAACCAGCCAGCCCAGATCTCAGTAAGAACAAGAAAGGATGAGCTTATTCAGCAGTAAGCCTCAGAGGATGAAAACATTCTAGGCCCAGGTTAGACTGTATGGAGGCTGGAAGCTTCCAGGACTGGGGCTAGGTCAGCAGATGAGGCAGTGAGCCTCCAAGACAACAACTGAACCAGGCGAGTAAAAGTTACTTTTACAGTATATTCATTGCACTGCATTTTGCTTCCTAGCCTTTCCCCTCTGCTGAGTGTTTCCATCAATTGTTGGTCCTGATGCTTTTCTGTACACTTCTCATTTCCATTTCCTCTGCAGACTTGACACAATGCCCCTGATTCGTCATCTTAACTGAAATGGACAACAGGACCATTTGAGTGGGTCTCTTGGTGTCACTTATTTCTTGGGTGACTCTGTGCAGCCAGAACTTTACCTTAATGTACTTGCGTCCTTCTGGAGCAGGACAGCTCTGGGTTCTGTTTTCATTCTGGAGAAACAATTATATGAAAGATGGCTAAGAAGTGTTAACTGGATTTTCAAATGCTGGGAGACCTCTTATTTCTGTATTGTCACAATATATCCATTTTCAAAACCTGTTTTTAATTTTTTCAAAATCAGTTTCAACTGTGTTTGTAATCCTGAGACTCATGTTTATGACTTTATCAAAATAGGACCAACATTTATCTTCTCCATTTTTTTTTAGAACATTTTCCCATTCTTCATAATTTCTCAGTGTTCACAAAGAGTAGTTTTACATTTTCATGTTTTGTTTGCTGGCAATTAATTGTCTGGACCTGAAATCAAATCCAGGAAAATTATATCCTATATATCAAGTGTGGGCTCAGGGCCAAATTTTGCTAATCTAATTCTGGAGTATGGACAACCTGAAACCAACAACAACCTGAAACCAACCTGGCAATAAAACCAACTGTAAAGAGGAAATATAAAAGCAAAGTTATAATTGGCTATACAAACAGAAGTGCTTCCATGGAACAACTCCATATAGGAATAACCTAGCTGAGCCAAGGGCACTGGGGCCATCCTAACTGCATTATTTCTGTAAATCTGGAAATACTGCTGACAAGTGTAGGGAAACACAGTCATAAACAACTCTGGTTTAACTATGATAAATAGTCTGAGCTGACATTTTCACATCCATCTTTGTATTCTATGGCATGCACAGCCCCAATCAGTTCTGAGTCAGTTGTAATTAATTCCAGATTGATGGTGGCTTTACTGTTTTCCAGCATTTAATTGACGGATTATCTTCAGGGCATTTCTTAAGGCATGACAAGAATTATTCAGAGATTTTGCTCCAATGAATCTAAAGTTTAAATCTTTTGCACCCGTGGATGACATCTTGGTACATTGTCAGCAAGGAGCTGGGCTGCTGTACGCTGCTTTAATACCATTTCTCTTTTTTTCCTGGTTCCAGCCCATCATTCTGCATAAATTTTCTCCTGTTTTTCAGGATAGTGCCCTTTATACATTTTAATGTACACTATTGTGTCTAAATTCTTCCTTTTAGAAAACAACTAGGAATATCCTCTTTCTTGTCTGTATCTGGGGTACAGATAGTGAATTCCTATTGTAAGTCTAGGTTGTTCTGTAAAAGTAACGGCTTACTTTTAGTATATTTTTTTGTAGTTGTAATTTTCCCTTGTTGACTTGAGGCTCAGCTATCCTGGATTTAGATTGAGGAGGGTTTTCCTTTTTTTTTTTTCCTCCCTCCTATTCGGGCTAAATACACATTTACGTAAAGTTTTAATATTTTGGGTTTGTGTGTGCATCTTTTTACTTACATCTCCTGACTTGACTTGTTTGGAGAGTTCTTAAGAGTTGAAACATGTTCCTTAACTTAAAAATAAGCTATTTTAGAGACTGAGAGATGACTCATCAGGTAAAGGCACTGCCTGAGGCCCTGAGCTGCATCTCTGTGACTCACATGCCAGAACAGATGACACCTGAAATAGATCCTCTGACCTCCACATGAAACCTGTGGCACACCCGTACTCAAATAAATAAATATAAGAATTAAAAAGATTAAGTAAGTTAGTGCTTAATATACATTTACAGTTTAAATAAAGTTTCCACTTTGTGCTGACAATGATTCCGTCCATGGGCCAAAGACCACTGAACAAAAACCACAACACCAGACATGACAAACTTTCTTTGAAGCTGCTGGTCAGGGTTGTTCGAGACTCCCAAACATTATAGGGAGCATTGCCAGTGCTCTTGGTGTCCCTCAGAAGTGAAGGTAGAGGGACAGAGTAGGAATGCTACAATTAAAAATTCATTATTTTATTTTACGTGTGGATTTTTTTTTTTTAACCTGTGTGTATGTCTGACAGGGTTTGAATGTCTGGTACCCACAGAGGCCAGAGAAAGATTTTGGACCCCCTGGAACTGGACGATTGTGCTGCCATGTGGGTGCTGGGAATGGAAATAGGATCCCAGGGGACAGCAGCCAGTGCCTTAACCAGTGAACCATCTCTCCAGTCCAAGAAATGTTTATGATTTAAACTGATGTGTTTGTATGTCAAGTTGGCAAAGGGTGAACTTGTCATGGTTAAATTTCATTGTCAGGACTGATTTGGAACCCCCTAGGAGATAGAACACTTCATGTAATTCCATGGAGGTGGTTCCAGAGGGCTTTGTCTGAACAAGGAAGCCTTACTCCATTGGCTAGAGTCCCAGACTGAATGGAAAGGAATACAGTCTCCCTCTGTTTCTTGATGGTTGACACTATGTGATCATCCATCCCCCTCACACATCCAGTGCCATGTCTTCAGTGCTGTGAGGGGCTTCATTCCTTCAAAGCATGAGCCAGTACCACATTCCTTCCAGAAGCTGCTTTTGCCAGACTTTTGATCCAATCAACAATAAAAGCAATTGTTACCTTCCCTCTTCCCACGTAAATTAACACATTAACAGTGACTAGGCAGAACTCTGAAGCTACAAGTATTTGCAGATATCCATATATTTTCCTTGATTATTGATTATTAGGAAAAAATATGAGCCAAGAAAGAAAAAGGGAAATAAAACATGTTGACCTTCCCAACTGGTAAATAGGGAGGAATGCCCATGCCACGTTGAATTCCCTGAACGGCTTCGTGGGTGAGTGGCTCTGGGTTGGAACTTAATGGAATTGGCTTATTCTGTAATGGTCTCGTGCGTTTTAGCTTTCACACATCCCTCTCAGTATGTTACTGGGTTTCCTTATATGATTTGCCATCAAACATGTTTTGAGAAATGAATAATTTGTTTCATGCAGTTATGTGGAACATCACATAAACATAAAAAAAAACCCCACATTTTGGGGAGTCTGTTCTCTCCTTGCACCATGTGGGTTCCAGGAATCAAAGTCAGGTTTCACAGCTTAGTGGCAAGTGCTGTTACCCATTGAACTATTTTACCTGCTCTCATTTTATTTCCTTTCTTTCTCAAAATATACTCTTTTAACTTATTCTCAGATTGTTTGTTATATCTGAAATGTTAGCTAAGCAGAAATTTCATTGATTAGTACACTTATACTTTTAGGATATAATTTTTAGTAGTATTTTCTTTTCTTTGTGCTCAAATTCTCTTCCGTTGTTCTTTTCATTCATTTTTCTGCTGTCAGCCATCAGAATTGTTTATTTCTGCAATCCGTGCACAGTAGCATTCCTTCTCCTTTGGGAAAGCATGTTCAGATCTACCTATAAATCAAAGCGTCTGAAGACAGCAATTCATCTCACAGTTTCTTGTGGGCCCAGTGAAAACAAAGACTCATTCCTCAAACTGAATTCTGCTCTTAGGAGAAAGGTTCACCTGTTTCCCTAGATCTGCCTCTGGGGATGCCTGTCTATGTACTGTGGATTTGTGTAGCTTAAACCACTGGACGGGACTAGTCCCTGAAGTGTGCCCTCTTCATGGATCAATAGTTTGATCATTTCTATTGTATAGTTTACGATATAATACATTTTATTCCAAGGTAAAGGAGGGATATAGCAACATTATTTCTTTCTTAAAACTATTAATTCATACAAAAGTAATTCCTGAAAATATACATTTTTAAAAAATAGGTTTTAAAATATATTTCTTTTAAGTCATTTTTTAAAACATAGATTTTCAAAAGAAAACGGGAATGAGAATGAACATTATAGTGACAATTATTCCACTTTAAAAAGTTGTATATATATATATATATATGTGTGGTGTGTGTGCTTATGTGTGTGAGTATCTGAGACAGATATGAGGAGCCTTCCTCAGCCAATCTATACTTTGTAAGAAGGCCCTCTCAGCTGAGCTTGGAGCTTACCAATATGGCTAGTCTGTCTGCCATCTTGCTTCAGTGATGCTGTCTCCTCCTCTGAATGCTGGGATTATAGGCATGTGCCATGCCCACTGGCTTTGGTATTTGCTGAGCTCTCTAGACAAGACACTTTTTAAGACTGGAAGCCAGATGATGACGTGGTCCTGAAAGTACAGGACAGTTTACAGTGGTGGTGTACGAGATGATGGTGTTTGTAAGCACTACCCTTTTCTTACCAACGAGAGTCAATTTGTTTACTAATTTTAAAAAGTAGGATCTCCCTGTGTAGCCATGGCTGGCCCAGTGCTTGGTATGTAGACCAGGCTGGCCTTAAACTTACAGAGGTCCACCTGTCTCTTCCTATAGAGTTCTGGGATGAAAGGTGTGTTCTACCATGCTTATTGTTTCATTTTTAACTTTGATACAATTTATGGGAACATAAAACATGTTCTCTTTTTAAACATTTATTTATTTTTAAATTTATATGCATGTGCCTGCTTACTTGAATGTTTAC
The DNA here is from genome assembly GCF_907164565.1 of Psammomys obesus. Taxonomy (NCBI): domain Eukaryota; kingdom Metazoa; phylum Chordata; class Mammalia; order Rodentia; family Muridae; genus Psammomys; species Psammomys obesus. The sequence goes on along the minus strand of NW_026596962.1, from coordinate 6,484,268 downwards.
CACATGAATGCAGTGACTGGAGAAGTTATAAGAAGGCATTAAATACCTTGGAACTGTAGTTACAATTGTAATCTTCCATATGGGTGCTGGGAACTGAACCCAGTTCTTATGATAGCAGCAAGTGCTCTTAAACATTGAGCCATCTTTTCAGTCCCTCTGATTGTTTCCTTATTTACAGTGTGTTGATAACCATTAAAAAAACAACGTGCTTTGATATGTCTAGGGAACAGGGACATATCATCTGTTGCTAATTTTCTACCGCAGTCCCATTGCCTATCCTTTTAGGGTCACAAAATGAGCAAAAGAAAGCATGGGTGTGGTTGCACATCCATATTTGTAATTTTAGCATTCTGGAAGTGGAGACAGTAGGATTAGTAACTTGAGGCGATTCCCAGCTACATAGTAAGCTCCAGGTGAGCCTAGCATATATAAAAAACCTACCTCAAAAAAAGTTTAATTGTGTTTGTATAAACTATTTTTAACTCTTACAACATTTCTGGTCTGTATACCTTGTTCATTCTTTAAATGTAAAGAAATACTTTGTTAAGCCTATAAAATTTAACTCAATCCACATAAATTTATAAATCCAATTTTTTGCATAAATTTTCTTTTTGAAATATGCTTATATTTATATCTTGGGTATGCAAGCACTTATTTAAATGTTTTATAATTTGCTTGATATAAAATAATTCAATATATTTGGAATTTTTCCAATTGGATTTTTTTAAAACTGTCCTCCAGATAGTAAAACCTGATAATCTAGGCTAGGGTGTATCAGCAGGTTGTCTGGTTTGTATGCTGGCTTACTGTGTCCCACAAAAAAATATGTTCAAGTCTTTTCCTTCAGTACTGGTGAATGGGACTTTTGCTGAGTAAGATTTTTATAGAAGTGACCAAGTTAGCTTAAGGTCACACTAAATTAGGATGGCCGCACTCCATGGTCGGTGTCTTTATGTAAGGAGGCCGCTGTAACAGTGAAGAGACAGGGACGGCCATTTAATAAAGTTGGCAGACATCGTGCAGATGATCTACCAGCTAAGGAACGCCACAGGAAGCCTGCAGTACCAGAAGCTGCGACAGTCTTCCCTGAGCCTTCAGAAGGAGCCAGTCCTGCCAACACATTTACTTCAGACGCCTAGCCTCAAGACTGGATATAATATGTGCCTGTGCTTTCAGCTGGCCAGTTCTTGATCATTTGTTATGGCGACCTTATGACACTAATGTAGCTCGGATATACACTGCTTTAAAATATTTAAAAATTGTTTGAATGCAGATTACCCCTAAAAACACTCACAAGGATGCACCCTTAATATGGTTTCTGGTGTGACCTTGCTATGTGCTCCCTCAGCATAGGGTGACCCCTGTGCTTCAGTGCCTGGAGGCCACAGGAAAACACTTACTTTTCACAACTTTCCCTTTTGTTTCTTAGTGGTAAGCATGTACTAATGCCAGTTGTTAAGCAAGCTGGCAGATCTGTGGGTAGAATGCACCTTTATGTCTTCAAGTGCTTATGCAGTGCTTGAGCTGTCCTGGGATTTCTGTTCCAACCTGTTCATCTATCTAACCAACGACGTGGCATCTACTTCATGGCAGTGAAATATATGATGGCGAATTTTGTCGGACAAGTAGGTGGTTACACTTCCTCTGCACCCGGCTCTGCCAGGATAAGTGAGTTTTAAAGAGGTGACTACAGAGTGAGCTTTAATAGACTTGGGAGAGCGGCCTCCACCACTTAATGTAAGGAGAGCATCAGAGTGTTTGACTGTGGCTTGCTTTCCCACTGCCAATTTCTTTTGTATGGAAAAAAATAATAATTTGAGAACATGCCATCTCATTACCATTGCAGTTGTAAATATAATTTGTCATCTGAAAAAAAAATGGCATCAGATAGTGGAAAATGATCATCAGTCTTGTAAGCTTCATTAAAATGTATGTGACTGTCCTTTGTCCTGTAGCAAGGCGTCACCTTCTTCAGTTCTGTGTGCACAAAATATGAATTAACAGAAAAGGAATCTTTCAGAGAATTGTGTGTACAGACTATTGAAAGGTGAGCTTAAAATAATGAACTCATGTTGACATTCAGGAAAGCCTTTCACTAATTTATTACTGTTGCATTTTAACTTTGAAATACTTACAAATTCACAGGAGGTTTTGGAGAGAACTATACAGAATGAGCCAAGTAACCGCCTATAAATAACGTCCTCCACAGATAGCTGGTAAAGCGTTGTTTCTGGATGTGTCTGTGAGTGGTTTTTTGGAAGAAATTGGTACTGGAATGTGAAGACCGAGTATGGAAGATCTGTTCAGTAGTGTCAAGGGCACCAGTAGGAACTGATATCTGAGACTTCTGACTCCATCCTATCCTATACAGCGTCACGCTTGCCTTGCTGTTTCCCCTGCGGGTCAAGTGACGCTGTGGCATTTAAAAAGTACAAGACAGAGAATTAGCAGCTGTGCTTAACTAGATAAGGGAACTTTACACCTTTCAATTTCAAATTACTCTTGAATTTCATGTGAATGACTATAATTAATCCTGATCTTAATCTTGCTTTGCTAGATCAAAGCTGCACTTTTCTTCTCTCTCAGTTTTGTTGCTGACTTAATATCTGTGAGCTTGTACCACAGCCACCATCATTATTTTCAGCTCTAACTTCATTGTTGGTTAACATGTATGAAAATGAAGGTCCATGGCCGAGGAGCTAGCTATTATTCCAGTGGTTCTCAACATGAGTCATAACCCCTTTTTGTGGTTGAACAGCCCTTTCACAAGGGTCACCTAAGACCATCGGGAAACACAGAGAAATATCTGTTCATAACAGAGGAAAAGTTATAGATATGAAGTAACAACAAAAATATTTTTATGGCTGGGGTCACTATAGCATGGGGAGCTGAATTAAAGGGTTGCAGTGTTAGGAAGGTTGAGAACCATTGGCACATACCCTTTCCAACCTGTCTGGGATAACTTCACCCTACTCACTGTGCTAGATTGAACGTTTGTGTCTTCCGAACTCTTACATAGATCTCAAACCATACAATGTGGATATTTTTGGAGATTTTTTTTTTGAGAGTGTAACTAAGGTTAAATGAGGTTTTTAGAGCAGGACATAGTTTAATTTGCTCCATCTCCCTGTGTTTTGTTTTTGTTTTTTTTTTTTCTCCATGAATGCATAGAGGGAAGTCATGTGAGGTGACAGGAAGAGACAGATGCCTCACATGCCTGATGCTTATCTTACAGGTGTCAGGTTGACAACGCTGACCATCATAGTCAGTAATAAGACAGTCTTAATTTTAAACCTGAGTTATAAGTTAACAATCAGAAACAAAATATTTAGTGAGAACATGTTTCATTCAAGATCATATGATTTTTCTTTTCATACAGAGAAGGGTCTAGAAAAAAGGGAAGTCAAAAGGTGAAGATTAAAGGCCTGGTGTCAGCAAAATGAAAGATGGAAGAAAGAATCCAGAACTAGCCATAGTTTTCAGAGATGGCCTCTCCTGCTCTAAGACTCTGTCTGAGCTTTGGTGCTATGTTTAAGTACATCTGTCAAGCATGAGCCTTAGCATGTAGTGGGTGCTGAAGAAAATCAACCAGCAAGAGAAGGAGACACACACTTCCGTTCTCTTGAACTTGTCATGCAGCTCCCTACTTTGTACACCTGGGTCTCACTCACAATGTACTCTGGAGTCTGAGGCCACCCACTGCCTGATGGGTGCTTGGGTTACAATTCGGAGGTCCAATACCCTCTTCCTCACTCCATCAACCCTTTATTCTTCTTAATTTAGGGATGTTTCTTAGATTAGACAAATGGGAAGCCACTGCCTAAATAAAGTATATAAATAAGTATACATTAAGTCTATAAATATATAAATAAATACTCACACTGACTTGCTCCTAAGTATACATTTTAATGTAAAGGAAACAAACGAGAATTGTCAGTGAGAAATGTGTTGGAGGTTTTGGTTACTATACAGTTCTGTTGGTGAAGATTACTTATATCTTCTCTCAACCCTCAGTGAAGATTGTCTCCGGCTTTTCATCCCTATACCTCACCAGTGGCTCAAGTTACTTATGGAAAACTGTCATTCTGAGTTAGGTTGGGTACGTGTCTGCTGAGGAATGGTTGGAGCCTACTGATGTTGATGTGAATCTTGTACCGTTCATTATTCATGTCCTCAAATACAGATGGCTATCTATACAGCATGGGGTGTGTGGGCATTGATGTAACAGGTGTATCTATAGCTGCTGCCCATGGATTGTGGGTGATTGCTTTTGCCAAAATATTTAATGAGACTTTTGGTCAAGAGTTGCCCTACTAGACAACTGGAGAGATTCAAACCCTCATCCTCACACTGGAGTTATTAGAAAGTAAATTCACCATTTCTTTTTTGGGGGAGAAGGGTATCAACTCCCAGTGAGCATTAGCTTCCTTTTGAACCTGAAGTTTGAATGAAAGTAGCACACTGAATAGTGTGGTGGGATACTGTAATCTCAACACCTGCAGGGCTAAAGCAAGTTCAAAGCCAGCTCAAGCTGCAAAACAAGTTCCTGCCTCATCACCAACCAAACAGCCCACCAAGCAACCAAGCAACATCTTTCATAAGGCTATTGGCTTCAGGAGGTGAGCTTTTCTAAGGCTGGTGCCTTAGTTTGGCAAATGGTATGCCCTAGGTTGATACTTGTTGGAGAGGCAGGGTTTTCTTTGTTTAGTGATTAAGCAGGTCATGGTGGCAGTGTGGAAAACAGCATTTTATTTCACTCATGATGGTCTGTATTTCAGTTGACAGCAGTTAAGTCAGGCTATAAATGTGTTTTATGGTAGGGGCTTCTGGGGCACCAGAGTGGGAAGCCCAGCAAGGAGCCAAGAAAGCATGGGAGATGTGTGAAGAAGGCTCAGATACGGACTGAACACTGTTCAAAAGCAAAACAACACAACCCATAAAATTAAAAAAAAAAAAAAAAAACAGCTCAGAAGCAGTAAATGGCATAGCATTCTACTATTGCTAAGTGGGAGAGTGTTTGCTCGGACAGCTGAGGCGATGGTTCCAAAGTCTTCTTAGACATTCCCATCCTGTTTTTCCTCTCTCCTCACTTCTGTTCATTTCAGCTGGGCTACACTTCACCAAGTGTCCCTGGTGGGAACAAATGCCGCTTCGTTCTGCATTATTTTATTTAATTGATATTTGATGGATGTTTTCAGTGAAAACCATTTGTGTGGAGGCGAAGATTTACATGGAATAGGTTCTCACTGAGAAAGCATCAGACAACTTGATCCACGTAGGACAATAAAGAAGGAAAAGTTTCAAGCCATGAAAGTTGCTTTTCCTGTTTCCAAAAAACCTGTATATACTCCACAGTCTATTTGCCTTGAAGGGAATTTAAAAACACACAGAATATAGGAAATAAAAAGAACTACTTTGTAATCCCTCTTTCCAGATACATAGTTATACTTAACAGATTCTGTCTTTAAAACTTTTTTCTCTTGGTGTTATTTTAAAAAAATGAGAGCACTTTAAAAATTTGTAGTATGTGAGAAAATTGGCATTTCAGTAAAAAATAATTTCAAATGTGCTTCTTCAAATTTATTACCCACTAGAAGTAGTGTGATTTTGGTAGAAATGCCACTGGTTAATTTATTCTAGATTCATGTGACTGGGGCTCCTGGTGAAGTAAAAGGTCTTAGCTGAAGTTCCTCTGGGAGGTGGAGGCTTTCCAGAGCTGAGCTCCAGTCTTCCTGTTAACCCCTTTTGAGACTGTTTATCCAGGTTAATGCAGCACGATGCAGAAGATCTTTCTAATAACACCACTCTGTACAGGGCCAAATTGCTTGAACCTGAAAATGTCATTTTCCCAGACCAATAAAGCAGGCTTGACCTGATCTTCTCTGGGGCTAAAGGCCTGGGAGATGGTCTGTGACACTGCTATCCAAATGGTGACAACCTTGCCTGAAGAAGGCAATGTGTTCACCCGTCTGGAGAGATTCCTTCACAGAAGATACTACCTACGTAATTGTCTGTTAATTGTAATTGTCTGGGAGCAAAAACTCCCAGGGCTGAATGGTATATTTCAGTAGTACAGGATTTTCTTAGTATGTTCGGGGTCCTCACCTTGAACCTCAGCACTAGCAAAAGGCACCCAAATACCCAGAAATAATTATTTTAAAATTTATTCCTTCAGAAATATCTCTGGTCTTTAAAGTATGTTAAATTACCATCTATACTGATAACTTTGAGGTCTGTATTGACTGTTGGTGGTATATAAGGTAGGTAGCAGAGATGTAATTCTGGATGAATGTGAGATTATTTAAGTGTGTATTTGGGGATAATCTGGAGGATAGATGGATAGTTACACTGCTAAGTTTTTAAAAATGTAATGCTAATAGGTAAGACTATAGTAATGATAATAACAGCAGGAAAATGAAAACAGGTACCTTGAGAAGACGGTACCTTGTGTGTGTGTGTGTGTGTGTGTGTGTGAGAGAGAGAGAGAGAGAGAGAGAGAGAGAGAGAAGACAAATTTAGTATAATTTGCAGCCCAGTGTGGACTTGAACTCATTGTCCTCCTGTGTTAGTCTCCTTAGTGCTGGCATTACAAGTGATGTTACTGAGTCTGGCTGGTCAGACATCTTTGTCGGGATGAATCTGCAGTAGTTGCTACACCCACAGACAGTTGTCAGACTTCCCAGATGAAAGAAAAGAAACACAGTTGAATCGCATCTCAGAGAAGAAACGTTTATCTCCACCACCAACCTCTCCTTCCTCCTCAGTGTTGGTAACTGTCCTAGCTACATGCTCTCCAGCGTCTGTGGTCATATCTGCCATTGCACTGATGTAAAATCTTTCCATCATTTTATCTCCATCATTTTATATGTGTATTGACATATCTGGTTTAAATAAAACACTCAGCTAATATTTGTGAATGAATGAAAGAATGGAAGCACATCCTTGCTTTAAAGAAACACAACAATGTGTAAAGTTGATTGTATGTGATGCTGAAAGTCAAGGCTAGAACAATAGGTAGGACCAAAGAAGAAGGTCCTGAAGGAGAGTAAGCCCAGGGCACACAGTGACACACTAAGATCTATGTTTTAGGAGCACTATTTCTACTGTGGGCAGGGACCTGAGAATAGGTGAGCGTAGAGGTGGCCGGAATTTGAAACGGAAGAAAAGAAGCAGTGTTGTGCCTTGTAACAGGACCCGGTGATATAGATGTTTAATATTTGTGTCTGTTAGTGTTGTGGATAGTCACATCTCATGATTGCAGTTAACAGCGGCACAGAGAACCTCAGCTGTAAATCTCTCATCTGCAGGATCAATGCTACGCATTGCTGACATAAACGTCATCAGAAAACGAAGATGCTGCTTCAGGTTCTGAGCAGGAGGAGGCCAAGGTGGGAGCTGGTGGGAGCAACTGTCCCATGTCAGTCATTGGGCCAATGAAAGCAGCCAGTGCTTTCTCAAAGCACACTCCAGTGTGAGCAGAGGGCGAAACAGAGCTGCCCTAGGGTCCATGGTCTAGAGAAGTGTGAGTGGGGAGGGTCAGCAGAGGGTAAGAGCAGCTCATTTGGTTGAAACCTACTACACACATGTATGAAGATGCCATTTTGAAAGTCATTGTTATGTATAATTAAAATATAAATAATATAAATATAAAATAAAATATAAACAAAAGAGAGAAGGTGCTAGAGATCAAAGCTGGCACTTGGCTCCCAGATTCTCAGACGCTGCTCTTTCCCAATTGCTAATTTCCTGCAACCCAAGACAGAAAAAGTCTCCACATCTTGTTGGTGCCTGAAATCCCTTCAAATAAATCAAAGGATTGGTGATTTGTATTTTTAATTTTTATTTCTTAGTTTCTTTCTCTCTGTGTGTTTGTATGTGTGTGTGTGTATCTTTGTAAGTGTTCATGGACATCTTTGTGTCTGTGTGGGTGCATGTCTTTGTATGTACATATACATGTATCTGTGCGTGTTTCTATGTATGTGTGCATGTGTATCTGTGAGTGTATATGTGCATGAGTCTTTCTGTGTTGTGGTGTGTGCATGTGTGTGCATGCATGTCTGCATGCACATGTATATGTCATACGTGTGCAGATGACATGCAGAGTAGAAGGAAGCGCTGGGGCTGGAGACACAGGCAGTTTTGAGATGCCTCACCATGTGTGTGCAGGGAAATGAACTCAGTCCCCAGGAAGAGCAGCATGTGATCTTAAAGAGATGGCAAAGCCATCTCTCTTGCCCTGGGAAGCACGGTTTTTATTCTAGGTTAGGGAAAATAGGCTCACTCTGGGGCAACCCACGGGTGACTGAGACAGTTCCAGTAAAGGTTGGTGTCTGCCTGTGCTGCCAGGGGGGCATCAGATGATCAAATGACCAGCTTTCAACCCAACGGCACCTTGAAATCATTATCTTCTGCGCCCACTAATGCAAAGGAGCTTGTCGTGACAACCTTTAACTATTCACACACTTCTCCAGGAAATGAAAGTTACTTTCTCATTCTTTCAAAAATTAACAAACTTGAAGAAGGCAGAGCATACAGGCGGTTGTGATTTAAAGATAAAGAGTATAAACTGGAACACTAAAAGGAGGCTAGAATTCGTTCTTGTTCAACCAGAAAAGGAGCAATTTCAACTGTTGGCACTGTTTTAAGAACAGGACATTCCTCTTGGTGATGTTAGGATTACTCAATAGATTACAGGATGTTCAATTACATGTGAATCTCAATGGGACATCTACTGGAGCATGAGCCAGTTGCTCAGAACACACACACACACACACACACACACACACACACACACACACACAGTTCAGAGGGTGAGAAAATCCTTGGGAATATTTGTCTGATATATACCCCAGTAGTTAGTAAGCTATAAACTAAAGGCACAATACAACCTGCCTCCCACTTTTTAAAACAGAGCTATATTGCAACATGCTTCTACTAGATACTGTCCATGGCCGGATTCTCATCCTAACAGTGCAGCTGAGCAGCTGTGAGAGAAACTGGAGAATTTGCAAAGCCCAAGAATTACTGTCTGTTTCAAAAGAACAGTAGAAGTTCTCTAAATAGAATACACGAAACATTCTTAGGAAGGAGAAGAGCAGCAAGCTGCACGGGTGTCATGTTTGAAAGGATTTAGTAAGATGTTTGAAAGAATACCTTTATTCTCTTTCCCCCCTCTGTCTAGGATGCTCAATTAGCTGTAAAAGTCTTATTCATTCTTTTTAAATTTCTTATTTATTTTATGCTTTTTATAGTGTAATTATGTTATTCTTTCCCTTTGACTTTCCTCCCTACAACCTGTAACATATATCCACTATCTTATTCTCTCACAAATTTATGCCCTATTTTTAAAATTGTGTGTGTATGTAACAATTAAAACTATTTACAATTAAATATATATTATATATATTAAATAAACAAGTTACATATACAAGACATACATACATATATATATATATATATATATATATATATATATACGCCTATATATAAGTGTAACATGCTCAGTCCTTATAGTGTTATGTGTGTGTGTATGACTTCAGAGCAGCACGCTTGGTGTTGGGTATCCAGTTAGGGGGAGATTACTTTCTCTAGCTCTCAGCACTCCTGTAGTTCTTCATCTAGGATTAAGACCTGAGGAGCAGTCTCCCTTCCACATTAGCATATCTGTTGGTGTCATCATTGTTCAGCTTTTATTTAGGCAGCCATGTTGAGGAGACAACATGGGTAGACCTAGTCCCACAGCAAACTTTCTGTTCCTCTGGATCTCAAGAACAACCTGCCTTGCTCTTCTGCAGTGATCCCTGAGCCTTAGGGAAGGAGTTGTGCTGTAGATATTAGTTGGATCTGGGATTGACACAATCTCTTGGTCTCTGAATTTCGGTTGGTTGTGTTTTTCTGTAATGGTCTCTGTTAGAAAGAGGAGTTTCTCTGGTGAGGGTTGATGACTATACTCATGTCTGAGTATAAGGGTAAATATTTAGAACATAGTTAGGGAGTATGTTGCTTTAGCAAAGTGGCAGTTGTAGGTTCTCTGAGATCCGTGACAGCACTAACCCTGGGTAACTGACCAGGTTTCTGGCATGATCAGGCCTTAGGTCTGATCAGTGGGTGCTGGGTGTCACCAAGGTATTCATGCCACTGCTGCAGCACCAGGGTCACTCTGTTACCAGAGCCTACATCTCACCTTTGGCATAACATCTTTGGTAAAGTTTTTTTTTTCTGGGACTGGAGAGATGGCTCAGTGGTTAAGAGTACTTGTTGCTGCTCTAGACGACCTGAGTTATGTGCCCAGTACCTGTGTTGAGCTGCCCACAGCTGGCTGTAACTCCAGGGAGTCAAGGAGAATAACCTCTTTTCGCTTCCAAGTGGCCCATGCGTATCTGTCACACACGGGCATGTACATAGACACATATACAAAAGTAAAAAGAAAAGAAATATCTTCTTACATTGTTTTTTTTTTTTTACTTATATTTTTTCCAGTGATGCTTGTTCTATTAAGTTTCTATTTTTGATTTTCTTTACTAAATAGTAAACTCCTTAAAAGGTAGAATTATTTGTATGTTACTACTGAAGTGATTAAGTCAATTACGCTTAAGTAGAGCTCAGTCCTAATGTATGGACTGAATACATGTAGCAGTATCCCTGCAGGAGGGCAGGACTGGTTACCCAGTTTGCCTGCAATAGCTGAATGCTTCTACACAGTCAGTCTCTGCAGTGCGAGAGTCTCAAGGGAAGGAAACACGTGGCCCACATCTCCAGTGGTTGCTGCTGGCATTTACACCTGCTGAAGAGTGGAGCAGATGGCTCTTTCTCTCCTTTGCCATTGCTCTTCCTTGCCTTTCTCTCTCATGAAGGCAGCCCATTGGCCAGGCTAAATGTCAGTGTCCGTACTCTGCTTTGCTCATTTCCTTCCTCTTCCAGTTTTGCTAACATGCATTCTGTGTTGGGCTTGCGTAAGCAAAATTAATATTCCCACCTGCAAATCCTATTTTTCTTTTGCACATATGTTTATTTGAGAAATGATTATGCATCTTTGGTAGCTTTCTTATTCGTTAATACCTGAATATCTGTGCTCTGTAATGGAAAACCATCACGATCAGGTCAGCATTGTGTTCCATCTGTAATGACTAAATAATATACATAGTGTGAAATGTCACCTGCTCCAAGCCTAAAATTTTACATGCAACAATCTTGAGTCCCATGAAGCGATACCTATGTCTGTTCAGGCATGTGCTGATAAGGTACAAGACTCTCATTTGATGTGGTATCATACAAGGTTATCCTTTCTCCTATTCTTGGCTCTCCTTGTTTGCCAACCATCCGTCTTATCATTTTTTTTCTTTGGAGGCAGAACTAGTAACTATTGGTCAGGCACTATGATTTGATCTACTTTTTTTTTTTTAAGCAAAGATCACTCACTGCTTTTTCTTAGAGATCTGTCAAGTGTGGGAGGGCATAGCCTGCGCATTCCTGATCTGAATGAGCACTGGAAGGCAATGAGCTATTAATTCCCCATTTACTTTTATGACTGTATGTAGAGGTCACAGCTGATTAAATAGTGGGGCAAGATGTAGAATGAAGATTGTAAGGTTCTAGCGTAAGAAAAAAAGTACATTTTATTTTCTAAAGTGAAAATATTTAATCAGCCCACAATAAACAGTAGGGGCAATTGTAACTCTGTTTCATACACAAAAATTCCTTTTTGGAGAAGCATAGTGTAGGAAATGGAAAGAAGGGCGTACAGTTTCAATCTGTTATCTATGACTTGCAGTGATTTCATCGGGTTATATGATTTGCTAGGAGGAGGCGGTTAAAATTACAGAATCTCAGAGATAAAGGCAATTTACAAAAATAGCTAAGCATCTTTTACATTGCAGGTAGTAAACGCAGGGTTCTGGAGATAGCTCCTTTGGTAATGATTGTCGCTCAAACATGAGGCCTGAGCTTGCTCCCCAGCACCCATGGGTAAAGCCAGATATCCCGGCATGTCTTCCCACCTCCCATGTGTGGAGGCAGAGACAGACACATCTCTGGGGCTTGCTGACCAACCAGACCAGCCATATCAGTGTGCCAAGCTTACAGCCAGCTCTTCGAGAGATCCAATCACCCACCAGAACTTAACTTTGAGCCCAACTTGTTCTCTGGGATAGGCTCTCCAGAAGATAGCATTTCTCTTCCTTAATATCCAGGGCCAGGTGCCTGACAACTAGAGATAGTTCCAGAGCCTCTGAGTCCACTCAAATGACTCATCATACCAACCCTCATCTTGCCTTTCCTACAGGAACCCAAATAAGGGCTCCTGTACCGGCTAAGTTCACTCCCATTGCCACCAAAATAGCCCTAGTGCTTAACCTGTGGCCTCAAGGGGGTAGCTTGCCCTTTCTTTTGGGAACTGTTAGTAAAAGGCTGTCTTTTCAATAACAATTACTCCCTGACCTGTTGACCTTATCAAGCCAAATCATTTATAAAACCTACATTTTAAAACAGTGATGGTGACAATGGAGAGATTTTAAAGACATTTAATTGGAGGAATGCTTTCACTCTATTTACTAGCATCCATCTTAACGTCACCCTACAGTGCATTTAAAGCTTCTAGACTCTCTCTGTAGTCCTGAGAGGCCTAAAAGCAACATGAAAATTGAAATTTTCTTGGGGAAAGGCACACGATTTTTTTTGTTTTAATTTTTACCTTTTAAAAAATTATTTGTTTGCTTGCTTATTTGTTTGCCTGCTTGCTCTTTCCAGACAGAAAGAAAAGGTATAGAGTTGAGTGGGGAGGGAAGAGGGAAAGGCCTGGGAGGAGTTGGGGGAGTGGAGACATGATCAGAATATTTTTTCTTTTCAAAAAATTTCAACTAAAAACAAAAGATTCTTTAAGGGCAAATTTTTTTTGAAAAACAGAACAATGCAGTATGTAAGATCCTGAGCTGAGTGCTTTGTTGTGGCCTGAGTCTTCCCTGTGGATTCCAGGAAGGATGCTCCCTGGCAGGCAGGCGGTTTAATTAGGGTCAGCATAACAAGCCCCCTCGCTACATCCTCCAAGCTTTCCTCTACTGGCTTCCTCGGTTACTCAGGACCCTGCCTCCTCATTTTTACCTAATTGTCTTGGTAGCACCAGCTGCTCAGTGAAGCCCGTGCCAGCTTCCCAGGCTCACAAAAGGAGCTATAATACACCATATGCTAGGTCCCATTGGAAACCCCTTAGAAATTAGCCAATGTAATCAGCACAGCGGTGCTGTAGGGCCGGATTGCATCCTGGCTTTACTGTTGAGTAACCTGAGATGCAGAACACTGAGTACAGCTCAGTGTCGCAAAGCTGAAATGTGCTCAGAATGCCACAGGCGTTCAAGAAACACTACTTGAATAAGTAAAAATGCCCCTGGGACTGAGGCCTGTCTCTATCTGTCTATCTCTGTTCCTCTGTCTCTTTGTGTGTGTGTGTCCTTTGAACAAGAGCTAAGAAGTCTCAACATTCTGCAATCATATTAAGATTATGTTAGGGTAGGCAGGGAGTTAGGAAACTAGGAGAGAGGCAGATTCAAAAGCAATTTTAAACTTTTAAGTGATTGCCTCTGGCAAGCAGTTCCTGTAAACTTTTAAATGAAGCAGAAAAGCAGACTAGCGCTGTGACTATTCAGTTAACAATGACCCTGCACAGCAACTGACCCAGAGCTAAAAGGCAAATTTGTGATAGTGTGTGGCTATCTCCTGTCTCAAATGTGTGTCTTGAAGCTTTCACTTGAGTAACAGTGAGAACCAGCTCAATGTGTGGGGCACCCAGTTCTTTGTCTCTCTCCTCTAGGCACACTGACTCTCCACAGTGTATCATTTTAGTTCAACTTCATTAAAAACTATCCTTTTCTTCTAGCCTTTGTTTTATTTTTTGTCTAAGAAAGTTGTTCTAGGAGATGCCTCTGTGAGCTTTGACTGCCTTACCTAACTAAGGACCAGCTTGATTCTCTTTCTAGGGACAAACTCCACCATTTAGAATTTGAGAGTCATTCAAAGAAAATTCAAATATATGTCTTGGTTTGGCTCAGCAAGATGATTTTATGAGTCTTTATTTGTAGAAAATTAGATAAACAAAATTACAAGAAAAAATTATATCCACATAAATATACCAATTTTATCACTAGCTTTTATATACATGTAAGATACTAATTAACTTATTCCTTCACATTAAATACAGCAAACAGTGAAAGAATTGTACCAGTCCAAGTTCAGTCAGAAAAACAGAAAGCAGAAGCAGCAGCAGATGTTAGAAGATCCATTTCGAGGAACTGAGTTGTCACTGTGGTGCAATTTGGATACTTTTCACATCTGTGGGGCAGTCTTAGAGTTTCCAGAAAACTTCTCCAGTGAAACCATCATTCAGTTCTTTTTTGTTTGTTTTTTGAACAGGGTTTTTCTGTGTAGCCTTGGCTGCCTTGATACTCGCTTTATTGTAGACCAGGTTGGCCTCGAACTCAGAGATCTACCTGCCTCTGCCTCCTGTTGCATGGCCTTGTCATTCAGTTCTTAAAGTCTTTCTACAGAGCCAGGCTTTCTGTATGATTTAAGCAAATCCTCCTTATTTATGATTCCATCACCTACAAGTAGTCTCCACCTTAGCATCTCGTGCTTGTTTGAATAGCATAGGAGAGAGTCTTGCTAAATTCACGCAGAACCTTCGCTGCTCGTCATGTTACTAGTCTCTTATATTTATATTTCTGTAGGAAAATAGGTCATTGAGAAATATTGAACTACATAGACAGTTTACTTGAATGGGCCTCTTGCAATTTTATTGAGGTAAGGTAACCCAATTTATTGGTAATTTCTTGCTTCCCAGTCATATTTCATGCATATGTGTGTGTGTGTGTACATGCAAGTATGTGTGTGATAAGTAGGGATTTATTAGAGTGTCTATCTGGTCGGAAGGTGGATAGTCCTTTAATCACTACCTGCAGTCTAGGCAGTTAGAACATCAGTAGCTACTCACTCCAAAAATCTCAAAATACAAGAGACCCACAAGGAAACCCCAGTCTAAGCCTGGAGACCTGGAAGATCCTGGATAATCCCTGGCAGTCATCCATGTTTAAAGCTTTAGTCCACTGTCCATTGATGATAACAATAGTGAAACCAAAGCGCAAAACACCCAACCAAACCAAAATACTCGCATTCACGGAGAGCCCGGTATGCACATGTGGGCACGCTTGTCCCTTGGTTATTTACTCGACGCCCAGTAGCTCACACCATTCACATGCCAATCGTCTGTACAAACCCCTTCACAGGCATTTTTAGAAGTATGCTTTATAGAGCCTCTAGGTGTCTCTTTACGGTTGACAGCCAGCCCTAACCACCAGATAATCTGACACCTTTCTGGTTTTGTCTCCTTTCAGATGTAAGCATCACTCCTTTACAGCATCCTGGGCCTTCGTCACCTTACATGGAAGGGAAAGGATTAGGGACTTCCAGGAGATCTGCTGAGTTCACTTTTGAAAATTCATGCCTACTTTGCTACCAGGCTGACAGATGGCCCTTCTCAAACTTTACATGGCCACTGTTTCAAAACACAAAATATGTTCAAAGATGTTTGCTAAGGAAGCTGTGTTTCTATGTAGCTCTGTTTTGATACACATAAGCATGTTTTGTTATTATCTTACGTGTGTGGGAGATTGCAAAATAAAGAGGAAGTTGTTTTCCCCAGCCTAAGTCCTGGACTTAGAGGAAGCACTCCCGGTATCTAGACCTTTGCTTGCATGGCTCTGGATAATAGTCACATTGGGGTGCTAAAGTCACTCTTTCAACAGGGCGTCTGCCTATCACTGGTAAGGTGGTAGGGAAAATACTGATTTTCTTCCTAAATTCTTTTTTCTCCTGGCATTTCTGGCAATGGGCAGGGAGGTAGGTCCATTTCTTTTGTCAGTAATAATATTTTCATTACTTCCTTTTAGAGGAAGACATTTCTTGGAGGGGAGTGAGTAGCAGTTGTGTGTAAACGGGAGACCAGGGCTTGCTGCAGTCCTAGAGTAAACTCTCAGAAGCGTTGGGTGCTGCTTTGATGCGCACAGAGAACGGGGGAGTAATGAGTGCCAAGAAGGATGTTTTCTTTACACATCCACCTCTACAAGCTGTCCGTGGCCATCTGCTGGAGAGTATAAATGGCCTGTCCCTTACACAGGATAAGCTGTCTTATGTTAGGAAGTTAATGGAGAGATCCTGTTACAGACGTGCGGGCTGTGTACACGGAGCCTGTGGAGCGGCTTTCCTTTCTTCATCTAGGCTTCTGCCTCACCTGTGAGACAAATCTTCACACATCAGAGCTTAATGTGTGTCTGCTTACTCCATCATGCTTTTGAAGATTGCTCAAGGCATTAACACTGGTCCAATGAGTGAATTACTTGGTTTACAAAAGTGTTTCTAGGTTCCCAAAAGGAATAAAGTTCTAAAAGTTTCTCAGTATCCAAAGGTTGTAAATGGCTCTTGCAGGCAAAGTAAAGCAATAACTTAAGTGATTATCTGACTTTGAAAAAAAGATTCAGATGTTGACCAGGTGCTTAGGAACAATGCGTGTTAGTACCATCATATGTGTATGAGTCATGTTTTGAAATGATGAAAATGCATCACCCTGGTTTTCGTTAAAGCCTGTTACTAAGGTTAGTGACAACCTCATGCAGGTAGGTGGCTGCTCGCGTGAATTCAGTGTGAGCAACTGTTGAGAGGGGTCCACGGTAGTACCATGAGGAGTGGTTATGAGACGGGCTTAAACAGCTTTTCCACAGTTATAATCAGAACAATCAAGGTGTAACGTTTCTTATTTTATTGAAACCAGCAGTTACATAAATACGACTGAGTTCACAGATTTTGAGTAGTTCCTGAATTGTAGTTCAGAAATTTTACATAGGTGTTTGTGGTCTGCTGTATATACTAAGGCAGCCTTTCACCATCCTTATGACCTTGGCCTTCCTTGAATCTGTATGGTTGTGTCACTGATGGGTAAAGTGAAGGTCTTTTTAAACTGTCGAGTTTCTGAAGAAATGGCTGGTTTCCAGGTGGTCACTGAATATAGCTTCTCAGTGTGCTTTACTAAGGATGCTTGTACATGTTCATGCTGTCAGCTAAGCTAATGTTCACTGTCTACCCCTTCAAGCGATGCATGCATAGTGACTCACTTATTCTTGTAGTAGTCTATGAGATGAAAGTCATTTTCATTCGCTTTCTTTTGTTTCACAATAAGGAAAGAAAGAAATAAGTATGAAGAGAAAGAGATGAAAGAGTAATTTGTACAAGTCATGGACATCCATTAACCGAGCAGAGTGCCTGAGAGGCTTCCATGCTGCTGGTGCTTGCCTGTGTCATATACACACAGCTCAGAGTTCACAGGGGATGTTTCTCATGTAGAGTCTTTCTCCCCAAGGAATGTGAGAACAATGAGCAATGGGTATTAAATAATAATGGTGAAAATAAACACAAGAGTTACTTTTTTAAATTAAATTTTATTTATGTTTTATTATTAGCTACATTTTATTAACTCTGTGTCCCAGCTGTATCCCGCTCCCTCATTCCCTCTCAATCCCACCCTCCCTCCCTCAGCTTCTTCCTGCCCCTTTCCAAGTCCACTGATAGGGAGGACCTCCTCCCGTTTCATCTGATCCTGTTTTATCAGGTATCTTCAGGACTAGCTGCAAAGTCCTCCTCTGTGGCCTAACAGGACTGCTCCTCCCTTGGGGGGTGGGGAGGTCAAAGTGCCTGCCATTGAGTTCCTGTCAGAAATAGTCCCTGTTCCCCTTACTATGGGAAACCAATTGGTTACTGAGCTACCACGGACTTCATCCGAGCAGAGGTTCTAGGTTATATCCATACATGGTCCTTGGTGGAGTGTCAGTCTCAGAAAAGACCCCTGTACCCAGATATGTTTGGTCCTTGTGGAGCTCCTATCCTTTCCACGTCATACTAACTCCCCTTCTTTCATATGATTCCCTGCAGTCTGCCGAAGGTTTGGTTATGAGTCTTAGTGTCTGCTTTGATACACTGCTAGGTAGAGTCTTTCAGAGGCCCTCCGAGGTAGGCTCCTGTCCTATGTCCAATGCACATCCCATTTCTAAGTGAGGATTGATCATCATCTTACCCCGTGTCCACTTTGTTGTATATACTCGCTTATATAGACCTATAAGATATAATAAACATAATGATATCTATACACCTAAAGAAGATAAACAAGAGTTACTTCTAAGATGACCGTTGGTTATATAATATTTTGGTTAAGAGTTCTAGAAAGTGCTGGCATCTAAGCATGAAAATTCTATAGCAGTTAAGAAACATTGCCAGCTGGGAGTAGTGTTCTTTAATACCAGCACTTGAGTGGCAGAAACAGGTAGATCTCTGAGTTTGAGGCCAGACTCTTCTATAGAGGGAATTCCAGGATAGCCAGGGCTACACAAAGAAACCTTGACTTGAAAAGCAAACATTGTTACCTGTTAATTTTACCAAAGAGGGTCACATAGCAGCACAATAGAAGAGGATTGATGGATACAAAGCATATTTTGGAGAAAGGGAGAGTCATTATTGAGAGTGGTACTCAAAATGAGCTAGTCTGGAATGTGTACGATTTTGCCTACCTGGTCCAAGTGGTCTTTAGTACACATGTGGTGGTGGGTATCTAAATTGTGCTCTATCTGGCAGGGCAAGTGCTGTTTTCACAGGCAGCTACAGCGCAAAGCAGTGTGGGGCTTCGGTAACATTATATTCCAACACAGATGGAAGAGCGTTCACAGTTAGGGGCTTCAGCAACAGTAATAGCCCTTTCCACAAGTCTGTTGGCACAGATTGCTGAGTGTGTTCAATATTTGACAAAAGCCATAATCCTAAATGCATGTATTACGTGAATGAAGAATCAGGTGGCCAGCTTGGTAACGTAGAACCAAGGGAAGGCAAGTCAAATATAAATTGCACTTGCCAATTTGGCAACAGTAAAGATGACAGTAGTTGGCATCTGCAATGGTGTAATGAGCAGTGCTCATGTCCTTGTGGAAACTGATGTGATTGACCACTCACTGCCCTCCCAGGAAGTTGAATAGAGGGATATAAACAGCAGTGTTTAAAGCTATACTCATTATTTCAACTACCTAAGAATTGTTTAAATATTTTTGTAGCAGGAAGATGGTACACTACATTACAATATTCCCACACAGCAGCCATGGGAAAGGATGGTAGAGTCACTTAGAAGGTGTGTGAGTAGAATGATGACTCAAAGATACCCAGATACCTTCTGAAAACTTGTGGCAATGTCCTTTCACATGTTAAAGGCTCAAGACAGCCAGATGCATGACCAAAGAGAGAGAATTTGAGGTGGTTGAACTAGGCAGTAGATCCCAGGCAGACTAATTAGATCACCAGTCTTTGTGAGAGTGAAGGTGAGAGCCTGAGCTACAGTGACACAGTGGGAGAAGAATTTGATTGTCTAGTAAGGGCTTTGAAGATGAGAAGGGCTTAACCCAAGAGATGTGGACTGCCTCCAGAGGCTGGTAAGGCAAAGAAATGGCACCTGGAATCTCCAAAGGAAGTCCTTGCTTTTAGCCCAGCAAGATCTGCTTAACTGTGGGATCCCCTGTCTTTGTAACAAGATAAACTAAAAACCTCCCTTTACCCCACTTGGGCACAGATACATTGAGATAGTCATCTGCAGTCCAAAGATGAATTCTTGTAACAGAAACAACCTATTGGAACCTTGATCTTGAACTTGCAAACTGTGAGAGGATAATTTTTGCTCTTTAAGCTACCAGGATATGGTATTTTGTTAAGTGGCTAGAGCTAAGGCAGTAATATATTGAATGCTTGTTTATTTCTTTTAATGCCTGTGTCATTTTTAATAGTAGCTACTGTTATTATTTCAGGGAAGTAAAGTAGAGCTTATGAAACTATCTTGTTCGGTGTTACAGAACTGAACCCTGAAAGGAGCAGGCATCAAGGCAAAGGCATCAACTTCCAAACAGACACTATCACAATTTTTTGCAGAAATAGTTTTAACATTTTCAAACAATATTATTTCTGTAATTCAAAAATATAAATAATTTCACAAAAATTATGTAAATAATAATATCACCTTAAATATTATTCAAAGATCCTATGGTACAAGGGAAGAGGGAGGGAAAGAGCCTGAGAGAAATATCACTGTTATAGGAAAATACAAAGAAATAAAATAGAATAAATCTACTAAAGCTTTGCTTGAGTCATTATTTTAAAAATCACTATGTTATTCTATTATGTTAATTTACTGTGTGTGTGTGTGTGTGTGTGTGTGTGTGTGTGTGTGTGTGTGTGTAGAGGTCAGAGGACAATTTGCAAGAGTCAACTCTTTCTTACCAAGTGAATGCTAGGGATGAACTCAGGTCGTCAAACTTGGAAGCAAGTGTAACCACCTAATGAATACTCTCTCTTTCTCAATCACAGCCAGTTTTCAGCCAGTTGGTAAGGCACTCACTTATTCAGCTTTTCCACCTTTCTGATATGCTTCAAATGCCAAATGAAAGCTACGAGTTCTTGTGTTGTCAAGAACGTCAGCTTTGAAGATTGCTCTCAAATGCTATTGTCAGCGTCTGATTGCTAGCTACTGTATTTCTCATCGTCAAGACTTCTTTCTACTCCACAAAACTTCTTCAAACTTCAACCTCCACCACATGTTATGTTAGACAATAGTTTTGGGACCAAATTAAGTGTAGATGTTGCAAGTCATTCCTGATGTGCTGTCATTCAGTTTGAACTAGAATAAGAAAAGAGTTCTAATTTGCTTTTGGTTCAACATCAATTTGTAATATAAAATAAATACTAAGTAATGAATCATTAGTTTAAAAAACATAAAATGTTCATTAAAATGTATAATATGACCACATTTATTAAGAATGCATTCCAAGATCAATGACAAGTTTCAGCAATGCAATACTCACAATGGCCTTTATACTAACCTAGTATTTTTACATCTCAATACCCTCATTTACAAAATGGTCGTAAAATAGTTGAAATATAATTAAAAAAAATTCTTCTGGATAGATGCCTAGGAGTGGGATAGCTGGATCTTGAGGTAGCACTATTCCTAATTGCCTGAGAAAGCGCCAGATTGATTTCCAAAGTGGTTGTACAAGTTTACATTCCCACCAGCAATGGAGGAGGGTTCCTCTTTTTCACATCCTCTTCAGCATGTGTTGTCACTTGAGTTTTTGATCTTAGCCATTCTGATGGGTGTAAGATGAAATCTCAGGGTCGTTTTGATTTGCATTTCCCTGATAACTAAGGATGTTGAACATTTCTTTAAGTGTTTCTCTGCCATTCGATGTTCCTCTATTGAGAATTCTCTGTTTAGCTCTGTGCCCAATTTTTTTAATTGGGTTATTTGATTTGTTGCTGTTTAACTTCTTGAGTTCTTTATTTATTCTGGATATTAGCCCTCTGTCAGATATAGAGTTGGTGGATTTCCTTTCCCAATCTGTAGGCTGTGGTTTTGTTCTGATGAGTGTCCTCTGCTTTACAGAAGCTTTTCAGTTTCACGAGGTCCCATTTATCAATTGTTGATCTTAGAGCTGTGCTGTTGGTGTTCTGTTCAGGAAGCTGTTTCCTGTGTCAATGAGTTTTAGGCTCTTCCCCACTTTTTCTTCTAACAGGTTTAGTGTGTCCATTTTTATTTTTGAGGTCTTTAATCCACTTGGATTTCAGCTACCACTCCTAGGCATGTATCCAAAAGATGCTCAAGTATAAAACAAGATTATTTACTCAACCATATTCATAGCAGCTGTATTTGTAATAGCCAGAAGCTGGAAACAACCCAGATGTCCCTCAGTTTAGGAATGGACACAGAAATTGTGGTACATTTACACAATGGAATACTACTCATAAATTAAAAATGAGGGAATCATGAAATTTGCAGGCAAATGGTGGGATCTAGAAAAGATCATCCTGTGTGAGGTATCCCAGAAGCAGAAAAACACACATGGTATATACTCACTTATCAGTAGATATCAGACATATAATATAGGATAATCATAATAAAATCTGTATACCTAAGAAAGCTAATCAAGAAGGAGGACCCTGGGTAAGATGCTCTATCTTCATTCAGAAAGGCAAATGGGACGGACATTAGAAGAGGGAGAAAACAGGGAACAGGACAGGAGCCTATCACAGAGGGCCTCTGAAAGATTCAACCCAAAAGGGTATCAAAACATATGCTGAGACTCATAGTCAAACTTTAGGCAAAGTGCAGGGAATCTCATGAAAGAAGGGGGAGATAGTAAGACCTGGAAAGGACAGGAGCTCCACAAGCATAGCAACGGAGCCAAATTATCTGGGCACAGGGGTCTTTTGTTGTACTGATAATCCAACCAAGGACCATGCATGGAGATAACCTAGAACCCCTGCGCAGAAGTAGCCCATGGCAGCTCAGTGTCTAAAAGGATTCCCCAGTAATAGGAACAGGGACTGTTTCTGACATGAACTCATAGGCTGGCTCTTTGACCACCTCCCCCTGAAAGGGGAGAAGCCTTACGAGTCCACAGAGGAAGACAATGAAGCCAGTCCTGATGAGACTTCATAGACTAGGGTCAGATGGAAAGAGAGGAGGACCTCCCCTATCATTGGACTGGAGGAGGAGTATAGGAGAAAAAGAGGGAGGAAGGGTGGGATTCGGAAGGGATGGGGGAAGGGGCTATAGTTGTGATACAAAGTGAATAAACTGTAATTAATAAAAATAAAATAATTTAAAAAATTCTATATGAGGTGTTTGGAGATTTACATGAGTTAATTTTTAATGGTTTTATAACTTTTCTTTAACATATCAATTCATGTTTCAATTAGAAATACATTTATCCATTCAAGATAAAAGAAATGTTTTACATTCAATGGAATTTTATTCAACCATGAAGAAAAATCAAATCATAATATGTTGGTATATTGTTCTTGTGGAATGTATACAATTTACCCATGTTCATTCAAATGCTTATTTCTCTCCTCCACTATCTAGGACATTGCATTGCGATGTTTATTCTAAGCATCACCTGTCTCAAGTTTGTGTAAACATGTCACCATTTGTTCTCTCTATTGCCAATGAAACATCCAGCCAGTGCTGAGCAAAGGAGAGAATAGGGTGGAACATCCTGGTCTGGAGGGAAGGAAAAAGAAGTGAGTGGGAGGGGTCAGAGAAAGATTGGAGGGGGAGAGGACCTGGAAACACCAGGAGAGATAAAACAGGCTTAAGATATGACTAAAACCAAGTATAATGTGGGAAATCTGAATGGGAGGAAGCTATACGAACTTGGAGGTTTAGGATGGAGTAACTATTGCCCAGCATTTTGCTCTAGGTTAATTAAATACATCCTAGTCTCTGTGTGGTGATTTCAGTGTACAGCTGGTTTAGGAATAACCACTGTTTAACTAAAAGATAAATCAATAATAAATATTAATAACCAGAAACAATAATATTTGCAGGAAAATGGATGAAACTGAAAATAATTTTGTTGAGTGAAATAAGCTAGACTTAGAAAGATAAGTATGCTGTATTGACATATTTCATGTTTATTTTCTCTCAAATGAGGAAGAACAAAAAAATTTTTTGTGTGTGTGTGTGTGTATGTGATGAAACTAGAAAGGTGATCGAGTGGAGATGAAAAGACTTCAAAGATGAGGGGAAGAAAGGGTAAAAGAATCTGTGTATCATGACAAGAGGGCAAAGGGTCACAGGGAGAAAAAGAAATTAGAAAGAAGTTCAATGACACATGCGTGTTTACCTAATTAAAAAAAGTGAAAAGAAATAACTGTTTGATTGATGATGCACTTTTAGGACACTCTCCTTTGCCACCATCACCAACTATGAGGCTGTGAATACTCCTGCTGAATATCCCAAAGTAGAGTAGCTGAGGCTCAAGGAGTTACGCCTTGAACCTTTACCCAATTCTTACCCGAAGTGTTTGTAATCTATGCTTTGTCATTTACATTCTACTCAACAATAAATGGAGTCAAGTTTGTTCAAGGCTTCACCTCTTATTGTTATTAGAATGTATATTGCTTGGGAGGCTAGTCACTGAAATAATTTAATTTTGTTATCTAGTTTAGTTTGTGTTGTTTAGGATGGTAGTTGGATTGGGCATTTTATTGGTGTATGACTGCAATGTGTTTGTACTCTGTCTCTCCCTCGCTCGGCTCACTCTTCCTTTTGACTTCGGTGCTAACCCCTTTTTTTGTGCTATGAACTATACTCACACAGCTTATTAGTTTGTTCTTGTCTTTCCATTTTGCTTATGGTAATTTTTGTTGAACCTAAGTTTTTAAAATGTAAATGAACAGAGCAATTTCTCCTTTAACATTTGTTGTTTTAGATAAACCTTCTTTAAAAAGCACTATCACAAACTCCAAAGCAGCTCTCTGTTATATCACTTTTCTCTTTATAGGGCAGCATCTAGCTCTGTAGCTTAGGCTGTGCCCAGCTTCCTGAATGCTGGGAATATTAAATATCAGATATTTCAGCAGATTTGGTTTTAATGCCTAGGTTTTTAATGGACTGTATTGGATGTGAGCAGTGAGTGTGATATTCTGTGTAGATGCGCAATTGTCTATACAGAAAGGGTAGATAGACTGGCATGTGTATTAGCTTAGTGGGGCCTACAATCAACCTTTCTCCCTGACTGACTCATTGCAGCCACTCTTCATGCCTGACAGGCAAGGATCCTTCTCTCCCAGTGCCTTGTCTTCAGAGAAGTCTCAGCTACTTGGACTTTTGCTTTTTTATATGAATTTTATTGGATTTTACAAATGTCTTAGAAAAACTCTGATGACAGCTGGTAGTGGCACATGCCTTTACTCCCAGCACTAAGGAGGCAGAGGCCTGTGTATCTCTGTGAGGTCAAGGCCAGCCTGGTCTACAGAGTGAGTTCTAGGAAAGCCAAAGCTACACACAGAAACCCTGTAATGAAAAAGAAAGAAAGAAAGAACCAAAAACTCTGATGTATTGTTGAATCTTCCCAGTTAAGAGCTTGGATCACGTCTCCATTATTTAACATCTTAGTTTTGTGCTGTAAGACTTCAGCCTTTGCACCTTTAGCTTATGTTACTGTTTTCAGCTTGAGGGCTGGGAAGACCTCCTACCCTCCATTAAATTGTCCTCCTCTTACTCTGCCCCATGTTAATCAACAGTGTTTCTGAGGAATGGAGTATACATCTCTTTTGCATCTCATGGTAGGATATTATGAGGTTCCTTGATTGGATGACCCTCAGTTTTCTCATTTATGGAACAGAGAAAATTAGTTATACATATAAGAGATAGATATGTTTTCAAATCACTCATTATGATGTCTATCATGGGGAATGTTATCCTTTTTATAAAACAGGTACTTCTGAGGATTCCACCCAAAGGTACAGTGCAAAGGCCTCTCTCCTCCCCTTTCCTCCCCTCCCGTCCCCTTCCCTTCTGTTCCTTCCCTGCTTTCCTCCCTCTCTGTCTCTGTCTGTCTGCCTGCCTGTCTCTCTCTCTGTTGTATATAGGTTCTTTCCACATTGCCACACAGAACATTACATCCCAGTGTAGTGTGGACCATAAGAGCTGAGATTCCAGCAATGTGAGATCAAGTATGGTGGCTGATGCCGAGCCAGGGCTCAGAGCTCTGTGGCCTTGGCCAGGAGGTATGGTGGTGCCAGTGGTAGGAAGGAACTTTTGGCGGCAGAAGAGGCTGTAAAGACTACAGATAAGGGAGTTGTTACATGGTAACTTACATGTGTTGTTGTGTGTTGAGAGGGCACTTGGAGACCCACAACTTCAAGTGGAAAAGAGACTCTACAGTAACAGAGTGAGAGGAGCAGGAAAGACATCCTGTGAGCTACAACAGTTTAAAAGCCCCCAAAGTCAGTACAATCTGGAGCAGATCTTATCACTTAGAATTTTAAAGTGTGTACTCCAGGAGAGACGAAGTCAGAGGAGCCTTTGTTCGTTTGCTTGTTTACCATTGTGTGTGTGTACCGAGTGAGCACATACTTTTGAGTACATGCATATCGAGTACGAACGCTAGCTTGTACAGATAGTGGAGGCTGAAAGACAGCTTTCAGCCGTTAGTTCCTCCCTTCCACTCTGGTTACAGGGATCAAACTCAGGCCCCGGGCTTGAGGCAAACACGTCCACCTACTGAGGCATGCCTTCCCTCAGACAGGCATTGTTTAAAAAAATGTATGTTCTGAAACTTCCGTTTCCCCTTCTTTATTTTACAACAAACAGCATAGTACTACATTGTCGTATATAAGTATATAATATAAAGTGATAATTGTATGCTGTTTATTTTATGTAGATGATCAGGTTTATGGTTATAAGAATGTAACAGGTGATTCATAACAGGAAATAATAACACTAGCACTGTCTTGTGGATTCTATTCACTGTGTTTGTAAGGATGCCACAGTCCTGTGGATTTGTTCCTACAGTTGTCACGAATGAGAAGCGTGAAGACTTCTTGGGCTGTTGTGCAAACTAGAGAATGTCATGGAGACAGAGCCGCCACAAGAGCCATGCAGAGGAGAGACGTGGAGATCAGACCTGCCAATGCTGTGTTTACTGGACATGGTGTGGCCTTCAGAGCCCAGCACCTACTGGTGAAGGGAGGTCGTAGTCATTGTAACAGCAGTCTTTACAGCATGAGAGTCAATGGTCTCATCGTATTTCCAAATCCCAGGCATGTGTAATCTTCTCCTGGCACCAGGGAAGCCTGAGGGCTATTGAGATTCACCAGATTCACAAAAGCTGGTGACCCAGTTCTGCCAGGCAGAAGCCAAAATGCCCATTCACCTTCACTTTATTTGGAAGTCCAAAATCACCTTAGGGCACTGTGTGCCTGTGGTTGGCATTCTAGTTTTTGTTTAGCCAATGAGATATAGAGGAATCAGAGGCCTGTCATTTCTCCTGAGTTCCTGGCTGTGGTAGATACTTTTTGTACAGTGCTGTGTGAGCTATTAAAAATATGTTTGGACAATGCAAAATTAAGTATGACTGTAGTTTCTAGATTTACGGGGCAAAACTTTTAGATTCAGCGTACTCATTTCCTATGAATAATTCAAAGAAAAAGGAATACTCCGTGTGGACTTTGAGCAATGGATATAAAAGTCAGAGCACCGAGGGAATAATCATCTTTTAATCTTTTCTTTATTAAATTTTAATTTAAAAAGCATTTGGCTGAGTATTGTTTTACTTCCATTATCATTAAAAAGTCATGGTGTTCACTTGGCATTATTTGTGTACATACACCAAGGCAATGATTTGTCAGGATTTGAAACATCCCTGTGTAAATAGTGATTGTTTAATAGCTCTGATTTTAAGATGAAAGGTTAGTGGGTTGTATGTGTGTGTGTGTGTGTGTGTGTGTGTGTGTGTGTGTGAAAATTAGGTTTCAGCAGTGAATGTGAAAACATACACACACACCTGACCTGGTTTCCATCAATCAGAGCTGTGAGTTCTCCTGGTCTTCCCCCTTCCGGATAGCTACATCAGTCACGTTGTGGCTTCCTGTCTCCACTCTTGATGTATCCCCACCTGTTCACTTCATAGCAGCCTAAGAAGGTTTTCCATGCCCAAAATGAGGTTGTTCTCAACCTCAACCTCATTTTGTGGTTCCTTGTGGCAGTGGAGATGCCATCCAGAGGTCTCTTTCCTGCTACCTCACCGTGGCACAGCCAGGCTGGCTTTAGATGTCTGGGACTGAGGTCCTGACCTCATGTTCTTGCTCTGAGTGAATCTTAGATCAGTCTGAGACATGACAAATCTCAGGCCTCTATGCCCTGCTCTTTCAGGGACTTTATCACCATAGAGCAACAGATAGTTATGGATTTGTTTACTCATTTAAATCATCCCCATGAGGACTGAGGCAACAAATGAATGAATATTAGGATGTCTCAAACAGGAGGAAAATATGAAGGAATCCTGGCCGGAGGGCCTGATTCTAATTAGCATACCTGGAACTCTGCTGTTAGGAAGCTTTCACTGCTGTGTTCACACTGACCCCTCTCCCTATCATTTCTTTGCTTCTTGAGTCTCCTAATCTTAGCTCGAAGGCATGAAAATAGTTGGGCAGTACTGATGTCCATCTTCATTCCAGCAGAACACCCCTTCCTTTGTTTCTTTCTTTCAATTTATTACATAGACAGTCTTCTGTCTGCACCTCAGAACAGGGCACCAGATCTCATTATAGATGGCCGTGAGCCACCCTGTTGTTGCTGGGAATTGAACTCAGGACCTCTGGGAGAGCAGACAGTGCTCTTAACCTCTGAGCCATGTCTCTAGCCCCAGCACTCATTTCTTCTTTCCTACATTTAGCAAGCATATCCTAAGTGTCTGATTTCTTCAGCTATGGAGTAATTAAAGACATGTTTCTATTTTTCTTTGTACTGAGCTCCAAGCTGAGCATCTGCGTCTGTATGTGCATACATACACACATACTTATGTATATATACATATAATTTACATACAATGTATTTTAACATGTAAATACAAACTTTATTCAAGTATATACCTTAGAATTTGTAAACTTATAAAATAATAATACATATTTATATATTTATAATTATATATGAATATAAATTTCTCTCCTTAACTACAACTACTGCTTTTGAATGTGAAGGATTCAAGTTCATTTACGGGAAATATATATTTTAACAAGTTAATTTCTTTTAACAAGTTGATATTTCTCACATTCTGTAGCCATCTGTCACTCAGTAGACTATAAAAATCAAATGCATTGGAGACTAACCTTTGATTTATAAGGAAACTTTTTTTTTTTTTAAAGAATCTTATAAGCTGCCCCCAAGGGTTTTAGGGTAATTTTGGTTTGAAACAATACTGACCTCTTGTGGTCAGGATTATCTTTCTATATTTGTATTTTACCAAGTAGTTTTTCATCTAACAATTTCTCTGTCATCGTAATATTCATTTTTGTCCACAAAATGTACTATAATAATGTTGATAGTCTAGTCTATCTCACCAAGGCAAGGCTTACCTAGAGTAAGACGATCAGTCCTCACCTAGAAAGACAAAGGGGATGGACATTGGAAGTAGGAGAAAACAAGTAACAGGACAGGAGCCTACTGCAGAGGGCCTCTGAAAGACTCTACCTAGCAGTGTATCAGAGCAGATGCTGAGACTCATAACCAAACCTTGGGCAGAGTGCAGGGAATCATATAAAAAGGGGAGGAGGGAGTTAATATGACCTGGAGAGGACAGGAGCTCCACAAGGACCAAATATATCTGGGCACAGGGGTCTTTTCTGAGACTGTATCTCCAACCAAGGACCATGCATGGATATAACCTAGAACCCCTGCTCATATGTAGCCTATGGTAGCTCAGCATCCAAGTGGGTACCCTAGTAAGGGGAGCTGGGACTGTCTCTGATATGAAGTCAGTGGCTGGCACTTTGACCTCCCCATCCCCCGTGGGACAAACAGCCTAGCTAGTCCACAGAGGAGGATGAGAACTGATAAGCTAGGGTCAGAAGGGGAGGAGCACTTCCCTTATCAGTGGACTTAAAGAGGGCCAGGGAGAAGATGAGGGAAAGACAGTAGGTTTGGGAGGGGATGAAGGAAGGGGCTACAACTGGGATACAAGGTAAATAAACTGTAATTAATATAAAAAATTTAAAAAAAAAAAGAAAAAAAAAAGAAGAGAAAATACCTTCTTGCTGTTGGTCCATACTGGGAGTGAGCACACCCTCGTGCGCTGAGAACTCCGGGAGCTGCCGCTCGCTCCCGACATCAGTGAGGCCATTTCCTTCTAGAACTCCCAACTCTACAAAAGCTGCCACTCACCTCAGGAAGGCACCGAGCTGGCTGTTCTCTATAGACCCTCAGCCTGTTCTTCTGACTATCAGTTTATTTTCAGTTACCTACCTCTCACCACCCGTCTGTACTTCCCTGATGAGGACCGTGTCCCGGCGCCATCTCTGATTTCGCCCTGCCTCTGTCCTCTGTTCTGGGTCCATCTTCTCTTTCACACTTGTATGGTCCAAATACTTGTCATCTTTTCAGGGACTGAAAAGCTAGAAACTGCAAATAAGAGTTTGAAATGCTTATGAAGATTTGATCCAGAGTAATTTTATGTACACTCAAATGTAAAAATTAAAACTTGGGCCTGTGTTCTCATTCTTTCTTGCCCATTTTGTTTTCAAGAAATGTATTCCTGCTGATTTTTGCAACAGTACCAGCCAGCACAGATTTGCATGAAAAGTGCTGTTTGCCCCTGGAGGAGTGACTGGTCTGGTTCTGTCTGGGTTCCTGCTGGGTTAGTCTTTTCCCAACTCTCTTTTTTGGTGAATATTGCTTTGCTCACAGGCTTTGCTATTTTCATGTTCTACATGGTCTCCCGCTGAAATGCTCTAGTCAGCTTGATCCTAGCAGTTCAGGCTTCTTTGTTTAGTTCAAGGGTAAGACTTCAAGGTCTCCTGAACACATACCTTCAAACCCATTTTTGACTTGGATCCTGAGACAACTTTGTTCCAGGTGTTTTCCTTTCCCATGACTCATGGGAGAGGGGAAAGCGCTGCTTCAAGGTCTGGCAAAAGCTTCTCGGTGGTTCCAATCCTGTTGATTGTATCTCGGTTCCTAGGACGATAACATCAGCCACCTATTGGCATAGGTGGTTTACACCTGTGTGGTCAGCTCTCATGGACTGTCATAACGAAGTAGTTTGTTTTCACTTGGATCCTCTGGGCGAAGAAGCCGAAACACAAGGCTCAAACACAGAGCAAAAGTCACACGTCAGAAGAAATGGAAAGTGGGTAATGGCAGTCTAAATTGAGTTTTCGATTTCTCTGTGAGGCAAATATTAGGAACGAAGTTTTATAGAGGAGGGAGTTTGAAATTTGGTGCCCAGGGCCACAAAGCTAGTAAAGAATTGATTTGAACATGTCAGCTGCATAGTTTCTTGGGTGTCATAACAAATTACTGCACCTGGAGTGGTCCTAAGCTGTGGACTTATCTCTTCCTGAAGCCCAGAGTTAATCTAGCAGTTAACAGGGTCAGTTCCACCTGGAGCTCAGAGACTGTCCTTGCTCTGAGTGTTGGTGGCTGCGGGAGACCCCTTACCCGGTAGTGCGGACATGCACGCTCCGCCCTTGTGTGTTCTCCAGTGTTGTCTGTCAAGCCTCTTCTTCCATTTCGTAAGAACGCTACCCATGTTTTTAGTACTTCTTGCTCAGAATACAGGTTGTCTCAGCCTAAGGTTCCAAATTACAATTGCTAAGACACTGTTTCATAGATCATATTCACAGGCCCTGGGGGGTGTGGAGGGTAGAGGGTTTGGACATATTTTGTAGGAACACTATTTGTCTTAGTTATTTTTCTATTGTTTTGACAAACACCGTGACTTGTAGAAGAAATTGATGAATTTGGGGCTCACAATTCCAGAAGATTATTCCATAACAGTAATGATGGGGAACACGGTGGCAGGCAGAGAGGCCTAGCCCCCTGCGACACACGCTTCCAACAAGGCCACACCTCTATAATCCTTCCCAAACAGTTCCATCAACTGGGGACCAAGTGCTCATCTATCTTAGCCTCTGGGCCATTCTCATTAAACAGCTACAATGTTCGTTCTCTAACAAGGTTGACTATATGTTAACGGACCCTTCGGATCCCAATCAGTTCATGCCCTGCAGCTTAGTAAGGATTTACATGCTCTCTAGCTGTAAGCTGGGTCTCTAGTAAGCTGCCGCTGTTACAGACCATCTGATCCACCATCTATAGTCTCTCGGTGCCCACCCAGCCAAGCACAGCAAGGAGCTGCCTGGGAGGGAACACTGGACATCACTATGGGGAGCCATCCTGTGATGGGAAACTCAATTACCACCTGTAGACGGGAAATAGGGAAGGGGTTGACCTTTGATTAGCACTTCGTGCTTGGCCAGGCGACCTATTCTATGATATGCCCTACTTAGCTAACCTGCAGTGGATTTGTGAATACCTGGTGAGGCTAACAAGACAGAGAAAAACAACTTTATAAATGCATTTTGAAAGTAATCACTGAAAAGTAATTGAGTCTCAAGAGAGTACGTACCATATAAATTGTATAGATGCTCTTGTTGAAAAGATGAAAGCCTGGAACTGTGAGAGAAGCTTTTTAAAAGAATTTATTTATTTATTGTCATTCATAAGAGAAAGCTTTTAAGCTAAACAATAAAACCACTTGCAACTTTTCCGTCCTGAAGTTTTGGGGATTCTTTGGTGACTTCACTAGAGGAAAGTTAAAAACAGTAGGACTAATTCCAAGCACAACAAAGCCTGACTATGAATTTCAAAACTCGATTTGCATTTTAAACATCAGGGGTAAAGGCTTTTGTTTGTTTGCATTTGTTTTTCCCCTTGACAATGTGGTATAAAAGACAGCGTGTCACTGAACCAGCATGTAGTACATAAAGGAAGCCGCAGGAAGGACTTCTCTGGGAGATTCAGTTTCCCCAGCCGTTCTAGAACTGAACTGTTCTCCGTGCGTGGAAGTGGGCGTACGGTGACTAGATCCTAACTTCTGCGCCCTCTTGAAAAGGTGTAAAGACTGGTTTTAAAAGGAATGAATCTGCGATGAGACCAGGGAAAGGCGAATTCTGCTATTCTTTCTGTTAGCTTCTCGGTAACGGGTTGATCATGTGCAATCCCTCTTTTTAAGGGCATCTACTTCTGCACACATTCTTATGAGAAAACCTCTTGGCTGGTGCCTTGTGCTGTCTGAACTCCTCTTGTCATCCTGTAGGCTGGGAACTGATGGGATCCTGCTAGTTAACACAATCTCTAAACCAGGCCTGCGTTAGTTTACCACCAGCGCCCCCTTGTGGCAGCTCTGGGCATTTAACTCTAAACAGGATTTAAAACCTCCAGGACAGGATACATTTGTTTATTATTATTACTATTATTATTATTTACAATTTATTCAATTTCTATCTCGGCTGTGGCCCCTTCCCTCGCTTCCTCCCAATGCCACCCTGACTCCCTCTTCACACCCCCCCCATGTCCCTCCCCAAGTCCACTAATAGGGGAGGTCCTCCTCCCCTTCTTTTTGACTCTAGCCAATCAGGTCTCATCAGGACTAGCTGCATTGTTCTCCTCCGTGGCCTGGCAAGGCTGCATCCCTCAAGGGGAGGTAATCAGAAAGCCTGCCACTGAGTTCATGCCAGAGACAGTCCCTGTTCCCCTTACTAGGGAACCCACTTGGAGACTGAGTCTATGGGCTACATCTGAGCTTGGGTTTTAGATCCTCTTCATGCATTGTCCTTTGTTGGGGTATCATAGGATATTAACCATAAAATATAGGATAAACATCCTGAAATCTATAGTTCTAAAGAAGCTAAACAACAAGGAAGACCCGAGGGAAGATGTTCAATCCTCATTCAAAAGGACAAACACGATAGATATTGAAGCAGGAGAAGACAAGGAACAGGACAGGAGCCTATCACAGACAGCTTCTGAAATACTCTACTGCTTGATGTTTCGAAGCAGAGGCTGAGACTCATAGCCAAACTTTGGGCAGAGTGCAGGGAATCTCATAAAAGAAGGGGAGATGGATCTGGAGGAGCTCCAAAGGGAGACCAACAGAGCCAAAAACACTGAGCCCTGGGGTCCTTGAAGAGAATGATACCTTTGGTTTATAAGTGGTGTTTTCTTTCTGTTGCTGGTGTTTTCAGCCTGTCAGTTCAACTCATTTTCTCTCCTACAGCATCATGTTAGCTAATTCAGCAACATATTTTTCAGGCTTTAAGTTTAGGGATGAATACAGTAGCTTAGGACAGACCAAGTGCTACCTTCACAAGACATGAAGATATTTCAGGACTAGGAGAGCTAGTCCTCAAGAGAGCAAGCTCCCAGGTCAGTTCCAGCGTGATTCCTCCATGTTCCACGTTCAAAGTGTGTGGATTCTCCTGCAGTAGATCTTGCCTCTGAGTTCCGGAAAGTAACCGAGGGCAATGGCAATTGGTCTATATAATCAGGGAGTCTCTGGACCCCCAGACCAACAACTAACGGGGAGAGGCCCAGGCCTGTAATGGGGGCTTCTGTTTGTCCATTGCTCTTCAGGAGAACATTGTCACCCCAAGTGGCAAAACTTCATTCAATACATAAATATTTCATGTTTTGATACATGAGATTATATATATTATGTATGTGTTTTCGTAAATATAAACATGTATATACACACACGTTATAATGATTTTAAAGTAGACATAAACATAAAATAACGTTTCTATATGGCCTGTGCAAAAGTTCTCGGTTTATTTATTCCTCCTCTTACCTTCTCCCTCCCCGTTTCCAGTTAAATCCCAGCCCTGATTTTCCCATTTCCCCCTTTGTAGCACCTGTGTCCTCCTCCTCCCACTCTGGAGGCCCCTTTCATGATCATTTTCTGCTTTCCTGGCTTCTGCAGTCACCTCGGGTCTGCAAACTCACATCTAAAGTCCTACGACTGAAAGTCTGTAAAGAAACACAACATTCATCTTCCTGTGTCTGGGTCGCTTCAGTCAGAGTTTTCAGTCTTTTTTTGTTTTTGTTTCATCAGTTTAAACACTGAACTTAAGTCATTGCCAAAAGCCTGTGCCTAGTTATTGTCCTTGAGGATTGTGAATAATTAATTATAAAACATGCTTTTCTCATGACTAACTAGGTCCCCCTGCTGTGTTGCAGGTACTATAACCGGGACCTCAGGCATTAACATCAAGTACTCTACCCTAGCTGTTTTCTTGGCTTAAGATGAAATATCATTGTTTGCTCCCATCGTTTGTTATTTCATGATATGCTCTTCCCTTTACCTTTATTGGAAGTCAGTGCACAGCTTCTCAGGACTTTCTCATAAGCCACTAAAATCTGTATATTGCACAACACTTCATGAGCCAGCCCACCATGGAAAGTCATCTGAAAATGTAATTTAATATGCAAGAAGCACAGGTTCCTCAGAGCAAAGTCGAGTTTTCGGTTGCTTTGTATGTCTTAAAAAAAAAAAAAAGCCTCTGTGTTTCAAATCAGAGAATTAAAACTCAGCGTTAATGCGTTCACAGGCCCAGGTATGCGGTGTGGCGCTGAGCTTTGCTCAAACTCCAGACATGTTGGCATGCTGATGAAACCAGTATTAGATTTCTTCTCAGCAATGTTTTAACTCTGCGTCATTTTTTTTCTTCCTGCTCTAACCTCTTTCTCACTGTCCCTTTGAGGTTTGGTTTGGCTGGGGTAATTCAAAGTATTTGAAGTACAGTTTGCCTAGACTTTATCACAGATTGTATTTGGGGGACACTACGTGAGTGCTGAGTTGTAGTTGTAATTGGCTGGTTTTAAGGCCCAGGCCTCTGTCTTCTTAGTACTCCAGTCCTATGAGGAACAGGACTTTCCGTGCTCTTTTCTCTTTTCAAACAGTCTTTGAGATGAAAATGTTTGTGCTTTAATCTGCCACAGAATGCTGCTATTAGCTTTGTTGCTATGTTACACGAAGACTTAGCCATTTTGCATTAAGATGGTAGACATTTATTATGCTAATTTTTGTGTTTCAGAAGTACAGGCAACATTTACTTTGGGTCTGTGGGCTCAGGGGTCTCAGAGGCTGGAGTCGGAGGCGGGTGTGCTTCCCTCAGAAGGGGAGTCCCGGAGGCTGTGAACGTAGTGGTGGCCTCTGCTCCTCTCTGCTCGGCTTCTCGACTCACTGTAAGGAAGTGGGCCACAGGCTCTAGCACACTTTCTTGAAAAGGGACTTGCAATGTAGTTCAGTGGGAGAATCCTTGCAAATGTGTGCAGAGCCCTGCGTGTAGGACTGCAACACCACACACAGGTTCACACCCAATGCACATGCCAGTGAGAGGCTGTGCTGTCGGTGGCCCAGTCGTCGACACCCTGGGGAGGTTCTCAAGTGCCAAATGGTGTCCTGTTTTTGTTTGCTTTTATTTTGTTTTCCAACTCGATACAAGTTCAAGTGTCTGAGAAGAGGAGCCTCAACTGAGAAAACGCCTGCATTGGGTGTGCCTGTAGGCAAGCCTGAAGCTGGTATTTCTCATTAACTATCTATGCGGGAGGGCCCAGCCCACCTGGGTAGCGCCATCTTTGACACGTGGTTCTGGACGGGATATGAAAGTAGGCTGAGCAAGCCACAGGGAGCCAGCCAGTAAGTAGAATGTGTTCCTCCGTGGCCTTTGCTTCAGGTCCTGCGTCCAGGTTTCTGCCATGACTTCCTCAGTGATGGAGTGCGATTGGAAGGTGAAATAAGCCATTTCCTCCTCCAGCTGCTTTCACTTATGGTGTTTAAACACAGCAGTCAAAATCCTAACTTGCTTTGAAAACACTGCTAGTTAGAGTCTTTCCAAACCTTTGGCAGAGTACAGGGAATCATAAGAAAGAAGGGGAGTTAGTCTGATGAGGAAAGGATAGGAGCTTCACAAGGACCAAAGATATCTGGGCACAGGGTCTTTTCTGAGACTGACATGCAACCAAGGACCATGTATGAATGTAACCTAGAACCTCTGCTCAGATGTAGCCTGTGGTAGCTCAGTAACCAATTGGTTTCCCATAGTGAGGGGAACAAGGACTATTTCTAACAGGAACTCAATGACTGGCTCTTTGGCCTCCCCACCCCCCAAGGGAGGAGCAGTCCTGTTAGGCCACAGAGGAGAGCTTTGCAGCCAGTCCTGAAGATACCTGATAAAACAGGATCAGATGAATGGGGAGGAGGTCCCCCCTATCAGTGGACTTGGCAAGGGGCACGGTGGAGATGAGGGAGGGAGGGAGGGACTGGGAGGGAATGAGGGATCGGGACATGGCTGGGGTACAGAGTTAATAAAATGTAACTGATAAGAAAAAAATAAAATACAAAAAAAAAAAATCCTAACTTGCTGCATCTAGCCGGCTCCAGGATGGAGCTGACTGGAGCAGCAAGGGCTTGAGAAACAGACAAATGCAGACAGGAGCTGGGATTAGGAGATCTGTGCTCTTGGCTGGAGAAAGCACAGCACCAGGGAAGCTCAGCTTAGAGTTTATTATATCAAGCTGAACTGAGGGAGGGTCACTGCATACAGCTGGACAACCAGGCAGGCTTTGTGGTGTGTAATTGGTCGAGGGAACAGATTTAGCCAATTTTAGTAGGAGCATCCTCAGAAGGGAGCAGTCATTAGGCTACACACGCAGAGTGGAGGGAAGCACTATGTTGGACATTTCTCCATACACTATCAACACTCACATGGACAGAAGGGAACGCTTTGCCGTTTCTCCGTGGGTCTGAGGGTCTTTGACATGGCCTGCACGTCAGCACACAAGTTCACCCAAGACTTCAGTCACAGTTTCCTAACCCTCCTCCATTAACTGAAACGAGTTGTTACTCTAACGATTTTTACTTTAGAAAAACTACGCACAGCTGTGCCTGGAATATAGTTAAGAGCCCATTGAAGTAAGATATTAAGAATATTTCCATTTCACAAAGGAATGAACTGAAACTGATCCTAAGTCTTGCTCAAGAATAACAGGGCTAGTTATGATATCCACCCAGTGATGTCCAATTCCAATGTCCTTTCTCTATTCTTAAAAATTCCATTTTCTGAGGTTATGTATCATTTCTTCCTCCAAGCCCTTATACGTACCACCTTCCATTTCTCTCTTTTAAATTTCTGGTCTCTTTTTCTTTAAATATATATAAGTATATATGTAATGTATATATAGTATTATATATATACATATACACAAACATACAGATAGAGTCTATCCAGCCCATGTATGTTATTTGTACACACACACACACACACACACACACACACACACACACACACATATATATGTTTTCAGGGTGACCATTTGTATTACATTATCAGTTCAGTGCTCTTCCCTGGAAAGACCATTTCTCCCACTTGCTGCATTCCTTAGTATGTAGTTCTCTAGGCATGACTGAAACCACATGAGTTTTCCTCCTTTTTGTTAGCGTGTTTACTGGTATTGCCCTTGTTAAAGCTGTGTTTAGGCAGCCATCTTGGGGAAACTTTCATGGGTGTGGCTTCTCTGACATTTCTCGAAGACATGGTCTCACAGCAAAACCCTGCTCCTGCAGCTCTTACCATCTTCTCCCCCCCTCTTCTACAGTGATCCCTGTGCCTTATGCTTGGGAGTCCTGTTGTCAATGTGTCTATCAGTTGGGACTGAAAAGTCCATTCTCTTAGCCTTTGGGCTGTCTTGATGGAACGTGCGATTTGTTACTAATTTTGGTATCATTTCACATGGCTGCTCACTCTCTCTGGAGATGTTGTACAATTAATTATTATATTAATATTAATTAATGCTGGCTATTAATACAGTATTATTATTATTGAGTATTTCTTAATCCACAATTATATATAAGTATATATATTTACAAATATATATTTATATAAATATATAAATATAAAATATAAAAACCTGTTAGATTTTTAATAAGCCTTAAACATTAGGGCTGGGCAGATGTTAACCATCTAAGGTATCTTATCTGCTTCCCAGCCCAAATTCCCAATACTTGCACATGTTCTGTTTGGGCTGCTTCTCTCCATCACACTAACCCTCAGAGAAAGCTCCTCTCAGCCACCCATGTGTTTCCAGTTCATGCTAACATATGGTGACCTGCTTCTTTCTCCTTTCCTCTTTCTCCTTCTGCACCTCTCTCCCTATGATCCTTCTGTGAGTCCTGCCCCCAAGCCCCTGACCTTGGCTCGGCCTCTTTCTTCTGCCTAGCCCAGGTGTAGTCAACTTTACTGGCCAATCAAGGATAATTTGGGAGGCAAGATTACACAGCATCACTTAGTGTACCTGAGAATGTGCTCATAAGACAGTAAAGACCTCAGGGGACAATCAATGAACATTTGAATACATATCAGCTCCAGATCAACCATCACATCTATTTGTTTTCCCAGATAGATTTTTTTATCACTTTTGTTTAATTTTTAACTTAATTCTAAATTTGATTTAAACATCAAGCGCTATTGGCTGAACTTTTAGACTTTTTCCTTTGTATATCTTCCCTCCTTTTTGTCATGGTCACTCAGTCCAATGGTTTTAAGTATCATCCTACAGAAATCTCACCAAAGAATACTTTGAGTACATATCTGTGTCTCAGTTTTCAGTCTTGTTGACTCAGCTCCCTGGTTGAATCCCATATACACTGGGTGAATCCTGTCTGTGGATGTGTCTGCATCTTCTCATGTCCAATCTGCTATTCTGATAGTCCTTCTAAAAGCAGTAGTGGATTTCACCTTCACATTCTTTTTGTTTATTTTTCTTTGTAGCTATCTTACCTAGTTTCCTATTTTTATTTTCCCCATATTACTGTTATATTAGTTTATCTCAGCCCCTTGATAAGTTCCAATCACTATCCCCATTATGAGAAACTTTATTTTATATAAGTTCCTAATTCTGGCCAAACATAAATCCATTCTCTATCAATATGGACGAATAAAGGGACAAACAGAATGTAGCACCAGTGGGATTGTTGGTTTGTGTGCTGACTTGCCACAGCTGGGCAGCATCTGGGGGAGAATTGTCTGGATACAGTTGGCCTGTGGGCATGTCAGTGGAGAGCCTCCCCCCCCCCACATTTTCTCTCTCTCTCTGTCATATTTTGTTTTTTTCAAGACAGTTCTTCTGTGTAACAGCCCTGGCTGTCTTGGAACTTGTTTTATAGGCTAGGCTGGCCTCAAACTCACAGATCTGCCTGCCTCTACCTTCCAGGTGTTGGAGTTAAAGGTGGAGTCACCACCCCAGGTTCTGGGGCATTGTCTTGTTAGTTGCTTCTGCTCACTGTGGACACCATTTCCTGAGTTGGGAGCCCTGGCTGCATAGGCATGAGGAAGGCTAGCAGAACAAGCAGACAGCAAGCACTATTTCTCTTTGCTCCTGGCTATGTATGTCATGTGACTAGCTGCTTGAGTTCATGCCCTGACTTCCCAAGATGGTTTGTAACTTGGAGATTCAAGCAGAAACAAACCTTTTCTTCCTCAAAGCTGTTTTTGGTCGGAATATTTTATCACAGCAACAGAAATGTAACTAGGACAACCAGAAAGGATAAAGTATTTTCAAAAGAAACAAAAACTCATGATGCCCAGAAATTTCAAGCCTTTCTTCCAGTGAATCACTAATGTTTATCACTCTGGGTGGGATTAACTGGAGGGAATGAGAATTTCTCAGGGGAAGGCAGAAAAGGCAGTAGGTGGGGAAGTAAGCCATGCTTATAGAAAAGTCTATAAACATAGAAAGTTATGAGCAGAGTGAAAGTTGATAGGGAGGAGAGACATAGATTAGCTTTTATTGATTTAAAAACTTGAGTTATTGAATAAAAGTGAGGACAACATGAAAACCAGGTTATTTGGTATTGCTCATTAAAAAGAAGAGTGGATTACTTCATTCAGAAAAATATTTTAAGCATGGAAGAGAATTCTAGCAAATAGAGCCTTTTCTCTTCTTGTTGTGCAAGGTCATGGCAGGACCTTGTCCAATTACCAGGCGCAATCAGCACAGCGAAGGAGAATCAACTCAATTTCAGTCGCAGGCATTTGCCTTACCTTTAACTAGCTCTGGGAAGACTCAGCAATTTTCTCATCAAAAAGCTAATTTTAGGAGCAAAATGTCAAGAAAAGATGAAAAAGAGCCTGGCTTCACAGGGCTGGGAATTTTAAAATTTTGTGCTGCACTTGTGAGAAACCCGCCACATCAGTCACCCCCAGGAGCTTCTCTGCGGTGCTTTGCTGTGATCCTAGGGAAAGCAAACCAGCTGGGAAGACAAAAACACCTGCCGCGTTTTATAAACACAATTGCAGGATGACATTCTGTTCCAGGTGGCCCCTATATTTTGACCTCACCTGGTAATGATAGTGTCACCCTCCACACACACCAAACACGTACACACACACACACACACACACACACACACACACACACACACACACA